>NW_022685291.1:1507070-1509990 GCF_011630105.1 Anneissia japonica
TAGTAAATAAGAATTAACTAGAGAGCTGAGTTGTTATTTAAAGTAAGAAAGCTTACTAGCAAAGACAATGCCTTAATGCTGAGTATAGATAAACAATAAGGAATGAGAAAGCAGATAATGGCTGTTCCCACGATATGCTGACTGTGAGGGGATGGCTTCTAAACAAATAGAGGAATAGGATATAAGCAGGAAATGGAAAATGATAAATAGGTAAAATAAAGCATTATATGAATAAAAATATTGAACAGAAATATAAAATATGATATAAAATAAATATATAGTGAAGTCTGTAGCATAGTCAAAATAAATATACAGGAAATGAAATAGGGCTGGAGTAAACAAAGTATAGGCTCTGTCTCTTATACACATCTAGATGTGTATAAGAGACAGTCATTACATTGATATTCAAGAATTACCCGTCTTCATGTTAAAGAACATTTGAATAATGAATATAAAAACCGGCACCAACGGAATCCAACTAAGCACCCCAAACACCCAAGGATCCGACGCCCTTAGGCCTAATAATATTATGGAAATTGCCTGCATGTTGAACACAGTATATTTCCAGGAAGTAAAACATAGATTTTTTTTAATGAATCTAAACATTGCAACCGGTGTCTTGACAAAATTTAGCGGGATAACAACAATGTTCTAAAAGCAGCATATGGGTTCGGGTGAGATATACAGTAGCCGAGTTTTATAAGCCACCACAGATAAAATATATTATCGTCATCATATATATATATATATATATATATATGATGACGATAATATATTTTATCTGTGGTGGCTTATAAAACTCGGCTACTGTATATCTCACCCGAACCCATATGCTGCTTTTAGAACATTGTTGTTATCCCGCTAAATTTTGTCAAGACACCGGTTGCAATGTTTAGATTCATTAAAAAAAATCTATGTTTTACTTCCTGGAAATATACTGTGTTCAACATGCAGGCAATTTCCATAATATTATTAGGCCTAAGGGCGTCGGATCCTTGGGTGTTTGGGGTGCTTAGTTGGATACCGTTGGTGCCGGTTTTTATATTCATTATTCAAATGTTCTTTAACATGAAGACGGGTAATTCTTGAATATCAATGTAATGAAGGCTGAGGTAATGACCATGCGAATGCAATGCATTTTGTATCAGCAATACGTCACAGTCCGTTCAGATTTATTACCCGTTATCGACAAAAATGTGTTAATATCAATAATCGTTTATGACATTATCAAATGATATGTACATAATCTCGTTTCAGTTGTCATTGTTCAGTCTTAGCGCAATCGAGTGATGGTTCTCAAACGTCCCTTCGGAAAATGAAAACGATCAAGGTTCGGACACCCTCGTGCAAAATGCCTAGTTGGATTTCACAGAAAACGATTGTAGATTACCAATGTCACATTGCCGAAACGAAATGTGCGCGAAAATGCCGGCAACGAGCTAACGAAGTGTTTTATCGCCAGACCGCGTTGGAGATGAATAAGAAAATTTTGAAAAAAGTTTATGTGTGTAATAAAATAGCAAGCAAAGGAGACTATACATTGCAAGTGGAGCACCACACGTGTAAGCAGAAATACGCATTTACCATGGACACAATTTTATGTTGATTCGCAGCCAGTTAATATTAATAATTTCAAATATGATTACTTGTATTTCAACTTATCCAGACTCAAACTGATTACACTGTTGGCGCAGCCGGTATAGAATTCGAAAAATTTAAATACAACTACGCCTCCGTCGTCGAGTTTTGTTACGTTAATGTACTGGACCTACATTGTAATAAATTTGTTTCTTGATGGACTGTATGGGAAATGGGGAATGAATTTTTCGGCCTATGTCCATGATATTTGAAACCGTATTGAGTGATTTGGCAGAGTTGACACCTCAAACAATTATGCAGTTCAGCTTATTAATTGGCCTACTAATGCAAAGTATTAATAGGCCCAAATAAAACAATTGATATCAAGCCTATTTAAGGTAATAGAGCCCGTTTCCATTGCAAATTTAAGCACATATAAGCATTATGTTATAATATATTCAAATAGGCATTCTATCATTACCTGTCTAAATCTTCATTCACCAAATCCATCATCCCATTTTTAAATGTGTGTACCCATGTTAGATAAAATTTTCTACATATCCAACTAGGTACCCTGGCCTGTAGGGAGATGCGACGAGTACAGAACAGACATTGACGCATCACATCTAAATCGAGGTCTGTTTATAGCCAAAATACTTCTTCCCGACTAATACACACGATTGCCGTATTTAATAAACAACAAGTTAATAAACCTGACCGAAGATCAACTTGGTTTTTCGTCCAGATCATTATTTCTGGGTACGTCACTCTATTAAAATGTGAATATATAATTAGCATTACTACACTATTACCCACAGTTCGACATCTTTTAGGAAAAAAAGCAAATGACAGGCCATTAATTGATGTTTTACACTGATTTACAGTTATTTTAGACCTCATTATGAACTGCTTTGTATACAAGTTATTTACTGCACAGTAGGACATACTTAATGTTTTATTTATATATTATTTCGCCTTACATTCCAAAATATATCATGTTAGGCCTAGATGACAACATATTTTGTGCTTTAAGTAACAAAATATTTATGTACTGTATTGTCAAAAATTTTATGATGTAAGCAAATGTTGTAAACAACTAATTATTACCGTCTATCTGTACTAGTATTAGTCTATAGGCCTACTCAAATTATTTATGACATTAAGCCTATAATATTATTTTTCTTTAGCATAGTGTACATATAAAACATAACTGTATTTAATAATTATCACAGTCAGAATCTAACTTTTGTAAGCGAATGTATTTATGCTTATCAAATGATTTACACACATACTATGTTAAACATATACAATACAATACACACCCTGTCTATTATACACATCT
>NW_022685291.1:1510091-1513068 GCF_011630105.1 Anneissia japonica
AGGTAATGGACTAGACGCAGGGTTTCAGAGCCTTTATCTCCAGTGTCGTATTTAGTGGGCTACGCCTCCCCCACATCAGTTTCACCCACTGTCTGTTTCACATGCTGTAGGCCTAATTGGGGAGTATGTTTGACTAAACAAAAACTAATACTTGTTTAAAGAAAGTATGACTACATGTCTAACAAAACAAATAGGCCCCGGTTTGTGTGTTATCAATAAACTGTTAATTTAAAATTGTATTGACATTTTTTATTGAGCATAACCAATACGTTACTGTGGTAACGTAATAAATTAGCACTAACCGTGTTACAATACTTAATGCGCTACCTGAAATTGTTGCCGCATAAAATGCAGGGCACTCAGAATTAACGTATGTGGATAAAATACTCTTCAGGGAAAGTATTCAAGAAGGGTTCTAGATGTGTATAAATATACATATATTAATCATGTAACAAATGTTTAATCATCTCTTTTAGGCCTAATGCCACAAATGTTGTTCTCTTTTTGTAAAAAATGACGAGCAACAATTGTATATGCATGGCTCAACTCTGACATTTTGTAATTTTGTTTAGGAAAGAAAGTGATTGACACCTTCTGTGTTTACACGTGAACGTATTGATAATATTTGGCCGTAGATTTCGTAGTGCTGGGTATAGGATAACTCATAAGGGGACCAGTGCCAATAAACCCTTTTGTGTGGCACCGACTGACGAATAGTGAAATAACTTGATCCCTTTTCCAAACAGTTCGAGTGAATAAACAAAATAGAAAGCACTATCAAGGGGAATTACTGAGACCGTTGGTGTATCTCGTGTAGGTGGATATATTTCTATCTCCATGTTAACAGTTGGTTTGCGCAACAATCTAAAAAACAGCTAAACTCTTTAATTTTATAACTGTTTGTTTTACTTTATGGTGTATTTGTTTTACTTGTATAGGCCTAATGATCTACAAATAAAACAAAATTGTACATGATCAACAAGCCTATTTGTATTCAGCGTGTATTAAAGGAAACTTATTATCTGTATAGGCCTATGTTTTATTTTTTCTATTGTTGTTACAGTACCTGAATTATGCATAGGCGTCTGTAAAAAAAAAAGTCAGAAAAGCACAAACTCGACTCGATTATCAGTTGTGAAGTTAAGTTGGATTAGGATTAATCCAAAGCATACTTCTCTTTTCTGGTTTTAATTTGATGTTTATGGAAGTAACCCAGTGCATACGACAGTACTATAATAGGTCTTATCCAAATCTCAAAAAAAAAAAAAAAAAAAAAAGGTTTATATCAAATTTAGTATATATGGAACGACTTCTTTTTTTTACATTTATCCCTACAGAAATAGATACATATGGCCAATGCAATGCATGCATACACCTTGCTCATTGAAGGATGGCGTTTGAAGATCTGTGAATAGAAGCAGTATGTTCGAATCTGTACGAAAAAAACAATACTCTATTTACTGTTGTAAACACAAAAGGTTGAAGTATCTAAATACGTTGTGTCGCCTCTGCGTACAGAGTTAAAAGTTAATGTTTTAATGCGTCACTTGAGTTTGTATCTTTTCGGGGTTCATAACCGACGTGCCAATGCAGTTAGACATAGCATGCAGTCTCTACATCGGTCTGACAACCGAAATATTACCCAAAGCTGTCCTATAACAAAATTGAGTGGATCCATCATCATAAACTAATAATTGTTAAGTTAATGTGTCGTCGATAGGAGAGAATATTAATTTAGGATAATAAGGCAGTCGCAGATAAGTAGGTCTTTTAAAAGTCCATCGGGCATGGTAATTCATAGGCGTTGCCATTTCTGGCATTAGGGTGCCATTTTGCACCTCAATCCCAACTATCATGGAGCTTATGTGGCAAAATAGCTCCGTCCCCCCCCCCCCCCCCCCCCCCCCCAATTTCTCATATTAATTTGAATTCCTGGATCCGCCACTGTTAATCCCGAAATTTTGGTGTGGGAGCTTTGCTTACACTGTTCGAAAGGTAATGGACTAGACGCAGGGTTTCAGAGCCTTTATCTCCAGTGTCGTATTTAGTGGGCTACGCCTCCCCCACATCAGTTTCACCCACTGTCTGTTTCACATGCTGTAGGCCTAATTGGGGAGTATGTTTGACTAAACAAAAACTAATACTTGTTTAAAGAAATTATGACTACATGTCTAACAAAACAAATAGGCCCCGGTTTGTGTGTTATCAATAAACTGTTAATTTAAAATTGTATTGACATTTTTTATTGAGCATAACCAATACGTTACTGTGGTAACGTAATAAATTAGCACTAACCGTGTTACAATACTTAATGCGCTACCTGAAATTGTTGCCGCATAAAATGCAGGGCACTCAGAATTAACGTATGTGGATAAAATACTCTTCAGGGAAAGTATTCAAGAAGGGTTCTTTATCGACGACTGTAAGTTTAAAGAGCGGGCGGATAAAGTGGGCTTGAACGATTTAATACATTTTATATTGATTCATTTCAATTAGGTTAATGTTGTCTCGAGTTTCCATTTATTCTCATTTTCCTTTATGCACCTTTTAAAGTATTTGTAAATATAGAATCGAAAAATAAAATCGTCTCTCTCGGTGTCCCATCTATTGTTTACTTGAATTAAATAAAATATGAGGGCAGTGTAACACGATAAGTGATGTGGTGTCGGAAACTGTCGGATAGGTAGACTATCATCTATATCGACGACCGTCAAAACAGCTTTTAAGCCAAGATAGGCCTTTCCAAGTATATTAATATAAACTTTACTTAGATACGTCCTACCGAGTGGAATCAAACCCGTTTATTCAACAAGGATTTTATATTTTATTTAGGCCTATTTTAACATAGCTTGTTAAGTTTTTTTTAAGTGCAGGTATAATGTATTTTCAAATACCGGTAACTTAAAATGCGGTTAAATCGCATACGCTATAAAAAGGTTTCATAAAACCATCAGTAACATAATCTAGGTATAATGCA
>NW_022685291.1:1513094-1558626 GCF_011630105.1 Anneissia japonica
ATATATATATATATATAATTATTATTATCATCACGACCATTATCATCACTATCGTCGTCGTCGTCATCATGATCATCATTATTATCATTATTATATTAATATTATTAAGAAAAAAAGCCCAATATTGTATGAGCATTATGCCTATTTTAAGCTCTGATCACACGATTACGTTTTATTTGACAAATACTTATTTTGGCCAAAAATGATACGACACCATAATGTCCATATATTATATAGGCAAATAACAGGTACTTTTTATAGACAGACCACAACAGCATCAGGTGCCTGTATAAGGGTGTGATATGACAATTTTATCCATTATATTATTGTATATTTAATTTTCTCTTTGTCTCATAGTAATAGACCTTTCCGGAGTGTCAATCAAACTTAACAACTGACTAATCAGAACAGCGCTAGGAATACGCGCGCGTCTTACAAACACACGTGTTATCCCACAAACGCACGTGTTGGCGTATGCTTTAACACTGTCGTCTTGTGGGACCTTAGCAACAATATCCAAGGGGCGGGGCTTAGTGGAAAGGTCCATTGTATTGATTTTACCGGAATGATGTTTTAGCTTGTTTGTTTAGAAAGGTATTATGATGTTCTATCTTTTACTTATATTTTAATTGTTGTCTCATTATTGTATTTAATTTTACTGGACAGCTATTTACCAATAAGTTATGAAGTTGTTTTACTTTATACTTCTGATTTAAATTGTCTTTATATCCACATTGTGTTTTTCTTAATATTTAGACCGATTGAAGGTCTGGTATTAATGGCTTACAGTTGATTTAAATTTCATTTATGTTCATCATTTTTTTTACTTTATTCGTCCATATAAGTACATTATAGAAATGCATTACATGCAGTACCTTATGCTAAGGCTTGTCCTAACGTTGTAGAAGCGTAATTGCTGAATACAATGATTGATTGGTTGATTGATTGATTGATTTATTGATTGATTGATTAATATCATATCCATCTTCATTTTTTTTACTTTATTCCTCCATAAGTACATAATAGAATGCATTGCATGCATTACCTTATGGCTTGTCCCGTCATTGTAAAAGAGTAATTGCTGAATACAATGATTGATTGATTGATTGGTTAATTGAAATTAAATACATGTTAATTTTTTCTTGTTTCAAGGTATTTCTGTTCTTTTGTATGTATTACGATTGATTGACTGATTGCAACGATTGATTGATTGATTGCTTAAGCAGATAACATGTTGTCTATTTGTCACAGAAAATGTACTAGTGTGAACAGAGCATAGCAGCATAAGGTCACGTATATGCTGCCCGTGGTTGCCCTACATCATGATGTTTCAGCACTGCTGAACCGATGTTTTCATCGATCTATCATCAAATTCTCCTCATAATAGCACTATTATCATTTACTTATTATCTCAATGCTATTATATAATTATATATAAAACCAACGCTATATATACATTATGCATATAGGCCTACTCGTATAAGCTTAGGCCTTCGTCAGATAGAAAGAGAGAAGTTAAAGAGAGGGAAAGGGGGTAGATAGGGAAGGGAAGAGATAAACATATATAATTATGAGTGGTCGCGTGCACTTGCCTTATATAGTTGAAAGAAAATTATCAACATTTTCTATCGCTTTGGAACGTCGTAAAGGCTCCTAATACTTTCTCAATCATCTAATTCGTTCGCGCGAGATGTCAGTGCTTATCATGGTTGCTCGAGGTTATGGCTGAATATAGTGTTGTCATAGAAACAGTGACGACGTGCGTTTTATGACGTTAATGAAATACAGTTTATCCTTTCAATATCGTTACTACTGCTAATTCGGTATATGTAATAATTCGAACACACACACTAATAATTCGGCAATAATAATAGGTATAGCTATAGGCCTTTCTAATCATATCCCCTTAAATTATTGAGCACGTCGCTATCAACTTTTTATTGTGTATTGTTATTGCACAATATCAGACAGGTAATTTGATAGGCATTTAGTTACCAATATAATCAATATCATCATCACAAAGATTGGTAATAAGACGAGGTGATGGCAGATAGCTCAGAATGTAATGGATTTTTTTGTGTATAATTAAGTGAATTATTAGGAAACTACATGTTTTTATATTTACTGTGAAAGTGCGTCCACACAATATAAATTTATTAACGGACTCACGTGGCTTATTCACACCTGTGTTATACCACAAGATGAAGGGCGTTGCCCCAAAGGTCAGTGTTAGTTACTGCAACTATTTAATTTTGCTTCATACGTTTTACTTCATTTTACTGTTAGTGCAGATGCTTATTCGTTTAATTGCATATAGGCCTATATAGGGCTCTTTAAATATATATTTATTGCCCTTTTGCATAATGTAGAAAATGCCGGTACGGTACATAGGCCTATATAAATGTATATATAAATAATAAAATCAATACTTTATAATTGGAACCAATGTTGTAAGGCCTACACAAGCGCAATAGGGTGGGTGTCTGTTGGAACACGTGTCAAGAATTGCAAATTTCTCAAGATCTCTACAATTACGGTATATCTGCAATCACATACCTATACATAAAATACTGTAGTTTTTAGAACTTTGCTTAAGCCCCACCGGGCACAGCCCGGTGAACACTGCTTGGGGATTTTTTCTGGCCTCTAAACCACGCCAGTGGTGTATCCACGGAGTACGTGGGAAGGTGAGTGCGCACGTCCACCCACCCAAACAGATATGATCCACCCACTGTCGGCCAATCACCTCATACAACCTTTGTATTTTGCTAGTTACCGCCCCTCACTATCATCGAGCCCTCAAACTTCACCTTCGCGCCCTCACCTCATCAGTCACATTAGTTCAATACCCCTAGATACACCATTGGTCCCCGCCACTGGGACCCCTGCAGCTACGCTGCCCCGTTATCCAGGTCCCTCTCGGCGGTCCTGATAATTCTATATAGGCCTAGCTCTCTTCAACCAAAATTGCCCAGTCGTCCAGGTTCCTCTCGGCAGCCCTATGATAATTTTATCTCTTCAACCAAAAGTTTCTTTCAATTGTATGAAAAAGCATGTACACGGTGGGATTTGAAACTGCAATCTCTTGCTATCAAGGCGAGCGCCCTACCACTTGATCACAGACACTTATTGCAGATCCATTCAACCAACGCAAGGAATCTGATGTACATACGTTTATTCAATTTTCCGATGCGGTTCTTTCTGTACACCGTAGCCCCAGATTATGAGGGCGTATATCAGTTGTGTGAGGTAAAGTTGGATAGTTTGATTTGAATCTGATAGAATAATATACCAACAAAAGGTCTTGGTGGTCCATCCTAGAGGGATGGATGTATAGTGATTTTGTTATAATATTTGGTTATGTAATGCGTTGATCTTGGTTATAATACATTCAACCATCCACCACAATATCCTATCACCAAATTTATGGCGCAAACGAAATAACTAACAGTGCCCTTTATTGTAACCGACCATAACAAACCACAAGAACAAACCAAATAATAAATAGGCCTAATTGATTTAACGGTAACTCAACAGAAGACAAAATGATATTGTTACTCTCCTGAAAGAAACATTATATTTTTAGCGAAAGTTGGATCTCACTTCACTTACATAGTGATATTTCAAGTGATGGACAACTTAAAATACCGGTAGGTCTATTCATGCTATTTAAAGTTTATAATTTTCGGTGGTATTCAGTTAGGCCTATCAACTTAATATAAAGGTGGTTTTTTGGGGGTTTTTTTTTTAGTGTGTGTGAGTTTCGGATTTTTAGATTTAACTCAACCGTTAACCCCGTACAAATAATATGTCGGTGACAATATAGGCCTTTCCGGAGGTCAAACAAACTTTACAACTGACCAATCAGAACAGGGCCAGGAACACGCCTGTTTATCACAAACACATGTTGTCCCGGAAACGCACATCGTGTTTGCGTATGTTTTTACACTGTGTTCAAATACGGCAGCTAGATCACAAACATAGGCGCTAACCTGTGCGTTCATACAAGAAAATCCCTATCCAGATACCAAGAAGATGGTGATCGAATCACTGGCCAATAGAAAACTGGAAATTGGAAACGCGCACGTGTGATTGGTTGATGATAGAAACGCGCACAACCTGCTAACCGATAGCTAACTAAGCTAGCTAAGCTAGATCCTGGTAACGGTTAGCTCCCGATCTGGACACTAGCTCTCGTGTGAACCTGACCACTGTCGTTTTGTTAGACCTTAGCAACAATATACAATGGGCGGGGCTTAGTGGAAAGGTCCATTATTATTGGACGTTGATGTTTTGAATTTACGGTACGGCAATAGGTGGTTTTACTAATTGATCATTCGTTATCCTGGAACTTTTCATCTGTCATAAAATCATTTAATTATACTCTGTGTATCGTAAATTCAACATGTTTTATCATACCCCATGAATTATCATAAGTTTCTATTGGATGTATTTAACAACATTTCATCATACACAGGCCCGTAGCCAGGTTCTTCCAAGATTTTTGTGCTTTATGGGTCTAATTAATGCTAATGCAGACATGTTTGAAAAGGTCTTTGTCTGGGTGGGTCTGCAGTGCATTAGTTGGGTTGGAGGACTTATTTGCGAAATTTGAAGAGGGGGGTTCGTCAGAAAAGAGGGGGGTTTGCTAGAAAAGGGGGGGTTCTCCCGAACCCTAAAAACCCTCCCTGGATACGGGCCTGATACAGCTTTTGTGATTAGTGGATTAGTGGAGCGCCCTCATTTTGTTGTTTCAAAATTATGGTAAAAAAAGCGACGAGGTCGATTCTGGTTTTGGTTCTGATGGGTAAAGATCGACCTCCAAGGATTCGAAAAGTGTAAGCCTAAAACAGGAGGGGTAGACATATTGTCGAATGACAGGAAAGAGCCACCACCGCAGTTTAAGACGCGCAGCGTCAGCGTCAATCACAGGTTTGCCTTACTAGCTTCTGGCCGCATTGATCGGAGGGTTTAGAGGTAGAGTAAGCGGTTTCCTCCCCTGCTTTCTTGTTCTTGTTATGTAATGATTTCGTGGGTTACTATTACTTTAAATCGATACCGACTATTTTCTTTTTAATCTCAGGCGCCTGAGCTTTTTCTAATGGATATATTTGCGCTATACAAACAGTGGTGGCACGAGGGGAGAAGTAAGGGGGACAGGGCCCCGCGCCGGGAAACCCTAGTCACATCGCCGAAGAAGCCAAATTATTTCGCCGGGGAACACTGCATTAAAAAGCATTTTTACAGCCTGAAAGTGCCATTTGCGGGCATCTAGGGGTGGCAATCTTGAAATTTGGCGATGGTAGGCTGAGGTTAGGCCTCTGTCTAGTCAGGGATTTTTTACCTCTCATCGGGAAATTTCCGGTGCATACCACATTATAAAGCATTATTATGGTTATCATCGTTCACAACGCCATCGCCATTTTCGTCGTCATTATATGTATTCCTTATTAAATCATTTATTATTTATTATTATTATTATTATTATTATTATTATTATTATTATTATTATTATTATTATTATTATTATTATACGAAGAAATGTAAAACAAGGTGGTCAAGAATTCCACAATGGAAACCGCTGCGCCGACCTTTAAAACCAATTAGTCCAGGCCTGCTATAAATAAAATAAAACTGAAACTGATTGCAAGCAAATTGTATCCATTTAAGCTAAAAGCTTATTTTTAAACTAACACTCTCAATCGATAATAAAATCTTATTATTACCTGAGAAATGCATCAGTACCCACTTCATTTAGGCTTCTCTGTACAGCTTTCCAAGACTTCTGAAGGCTAAACTTGTCACGTGCAGTGAATGGAAGTCTCTTGTCGACAGGCGATTGCTTCTGGGGAGCATCATGGAAAGGAGCGCTTGAGTTTCTTCCCTTCTCAACTGAAGTAGTGCACCCCATACTATTGTCTAAATGCTATCAGTATTTGTATACAGCCGAGTTATATCTTCAGATGTGTACATATAGGCCAAGATTAATCTGTGCAATAAAATAACTTGGTTTTCGTCGGTACGGATAGGCCCACAAATCACATTCTAAAACAAGAGTTGATAGTAAAAAAAGCATTCTTGTTGTTTCTTGCCGGAAATCTACAAAAAATCTTGGTCTGTGAACATCGTTGAAACTAATGACGTTGACCCATAATTTTTGGGACTACCGTTTCGACGAGTCTTCCTTAGTAGGCTAATAGAGTATGATCACTAGTCCACGCGTCGCAGGTCTTCTAAGGCATCGTAGCAATGCTTCCGATGAAGCCTAAAATAGGCCTACACAAAACCTTTAAAAAAAGTAAATCTATATTATCTATGTTATATTGATATTACCCTCCCTTCTTTTATGAAATCATCAATCCTTTAGTGTTTCGAAAAATTAAATGTTTCATACGTACAATTGAAGTTTAATGAAAACTGATCGATTAATCATGTGTGCATTCAATCGTAGTTCAATATTCTTGTTAAACTTAAGGTACGTAACATAATCCAAATAATTGACATAGGACCTTTCAAACCATAAGGGAAACTGTACATCTTTTGAACTTGTTAATTATCACCCTGGTAACAACATTGTGTTATAACTATCACATAACAATACATTTTAATGATGGTTCTGCTTGAGTACATTGTATTACAGGCCACGGAAAGTTCAGTTTTATTGTTTTGATTAAATACATTAGGTGATATTGATTATAGTATGCAACAGGAAAAAGGACATGTCTTGTCTTAGCACACGTTATGTCGCTCTTGGGTCCTCACAGAATATACTTACAGCAAGAACGAGTTGATTTGTTAAAATGTGTTTTAGTAACTATTTAAATAAGCGAGGAATCCAATGTAGGACTTGGCATGACAATTTGTGACTTGTATGCGACCAAACGGAGAGGCCGATGTCCCGGACGATAGCAATTTGGGCGTGTCGGGCGTCGCCCATAATATTTTTCGAAAGTTATCCAAAAGACGAAGCACCCGACGAATATGACAATTTAGGGGTGTCAAAGGCTTACCGTATTTAATCAATTTTAGAGTCTACAAATATGTAGAAAATACATATAACTTTTTTCTCCCCGGCTTGGGAAGTGCATCTCTCGGGGTCACCACCCATGGTCTACGAAGAGATTCTGCTGTGTGTTTGCAGAAGTAAAATGCAATCAAGTAAAATAACACCCGCTCACTTGTTTGGTTGTCAGTTCCAAATGAGTTAATTATGAGTTCAATTTTGTCCATGATTTTGTTGATAAGCAACGGTAAATTAAAATACCCAAATGAAAAGTGGGTAAAACTCTCAGACCCCTGCATAGGCGGATTCAACCCCCCCCCCCACCCTTTTTTGTCAAAATATTTTTTTAAATTAAGAAAAAAGAAAATTCGACTAAAATTTTGAGTCTAGGAGTGCAATTTCCGGCCATCTAGAGGTGCCATAATCATAAATTTTCTTGCCAGCCCCAACCATTAAGTAACAATAAAAAAATATGTTAAAAAAATAAAATAAAAAAATTTATGAATAATTGAGGAGTAAGATCTCTCTCATGGTCATACCTGGCAATGTTATGTCAACTGATGCAAAATCAGTCAGTGACGGCCATATGTTTTCTAGGAAGACAAGTACCGTAACAAGTAATTAACATGGTGGGGCTGAGGTAGCATAGACACTCCACCTGTAAAAGTCCCTCTCTGGGCCCCCTCTATTTCAAATGCCTGGATGCGCCACTCCCCTATGCTTTTGACTACATGCTTTTGCCTATAAGCTACGGTAAAATACCAAAATTAAAGTAAGTAAAACTCTCAGACCCCCGTGCTTTTGACTCCATGCCTTTGTCGATAAGATACGGTAAGACTACCAAAATGATAAGTGGGTTAAACTTTCAGACCCCGTGTTCGACCAGCTTAATTTTTTTTTATCTATCATGTGACAAGTTCTTAAGATGAGGGCGTATGACATTAATCACCGAAGTGTGTAAAACAGGGACTAGGGTTCCTATCTCTAGCAGAGCCGACGAAACCACCACACTATCTCCTAATTTGAATCCGGGAACGTCTGCTGTCTATGCATACGCCCTACCCAACTGGTCCATTAGAATCAACTGAATTTCCACACTCTTTCACCTGCTTTTAATATATATATATATATATATATATATATATTGTGTTGTATAACGATTGATTCAATGTTTGAATGTTAATTTTTTTTTACAATCATATATATCTGTCTCTTATACACATCTAGATGTGTATAAGAGACAGAGATTAATCTGTGCAATAAAATAACTTGGTTTTCGTCGGTACGGATAGGCCCACAAATCACATTCTAAAACAAGAGTTGATAGTAAAAAAAGCATTCTTGTTGGTTCCGTAAACACAAAATAATATACACACGAACAATGTAAACAAACGAGCAGTTTGCTGGTCGTCACAAAAGCAATTTCAATTTTTTTTTTTCAAACCATAAATTAAACAAACATATTAAGAGTCTTGTTTATACGAATTTTTCATTGTTGCTGGTATTATGTTGTGTAGAACCAGGTACAAGATTCAAGTTATCTGTGACTAGCGTAGTCTCCATTTGTCGGACCTGTCACTTCGTTTCTATCTATGTATGCAATACAATACTGTGCCCTAAAAAGAGAAGTCTACATTGTCATCAGTGCTACCTCATGGTCCACTAATTTTGGAATAATTCCACTCAATGATGATATCAAATCTAGTAAAACTGTCTTCAAATATCAGGGAACAGTGAATTTCACTGTTCCCTGCAAATATATATAAACAAAATCTCAAACAATTTTTATTAAGTACAGTAAATACTATTAATGATTATGAATTTTGTAAACTTTTGTGTTCCTGCTGCTGAGATTTGTCATTTTCCTTTTTTAATTACTATGTAATCAATAATTAGTTGTCATGCGATGTATATGACCTACACCTGATGTGTGAAACGTATGCATATTTATATGTATAGGCCTATCACTGAATGCCATTTGATACGGGTACTATTTTTCCTCGTTTTTTGATTTCTTAAAATTAAAATTTATTACATTTATTAGTAGTTAAGACTGTTAGGGGAGGGGTCTCGTTTGTACAAACCTTTGGGTTTTTGAGACTCATTTTTTTTATCATTTTTACATTCTAAGTTCAATTCTTTTCTGTGAAATGTATTGAAATAACAACCAATAAATAAAATTTTTGTATTTTAGGCCTATATTGTTTTCGATCATGATACACTCTATGGTTCTACAAATTCCATCTATATCGTAATTTTATCGTATTTCTAATTTACTGATTAATTGGTTGATCATCTTTAGCTGGCTACGAAGTTATTTTGTTTTGAATGAAGCTCTAGGCCTATATTGTAGTGAGCTATAGCTGAAGAGGCCACTGTGAGTAGGTCTATGCATGTTTTAGGCCTATTGCCAGAATTAAGATAAACGCATTTTAAAAAGATTGAAACCATCATGTAATAAGATCTACCGTATTCATCTCGTTACAATTAAATTAAAATATGAATAGGAACTGACGGAGTCATGTGTGTTAAAGACCTTATCCTATTCAAATTGAAATTGTCATGTCTTAAGCTAATATTTTGCTTGCATAAATATTAGGAACAATGAAAAAGCCATAAAACCATTCCATTTTTTTAATGGTTATTTAATACACATTTATATTTAGTTATTATTCGGTAAGATATAAAAGCAACGCCATTAATTTCTGCTGTCGACTTTGAACTATTGGATTTCTTTTAATGGAATTGGTGGCTAGGCCTATTTCATGCGACATCCTTATATTTTTCAAATTACGATCAAATACGGTGCTTCATTGTAATTTGTCATTGTCTAGGTATCTTATTTGCACTTGGATACGTAATTTTTAACGTGTCCATGGATACATCATCACAAGGAAACTTAATCATGAAAGTCGAACGAAAATCATCCTCTTTGTTCCATATTTAAATAAGAAATATAGGCCCATTCTGGTAAATAATGTTGTGATCTATTGGAACGGGATTTATACTCACATGCTCATCTTTATACTTGATTAAATTGCACTTAAATATTCACTCGCGTAAAATGGAAAAGAAAATAGATGATATAACTCAAAATATGATGCTCTTGTTCTGTGTTTGACAGTCTGTCCTATTACGGATAATATACCGCCCTCATCAGGCAACATACAAATACTCGTCCCTACTGCGCAATTGTCAACGAACTAACTTCATAAAGCCTACTTATACGCCGGTATAAGCTGACCCCGGAGCGCATACAATCAATCATATTTAAACATGCAGTTAACACGACATAATAATAACAGAAAGTCATCCCAAATGTGCAGCATTTAGTCTATAACATTTTACTGCAGCATTTGAAGATGAATGAAACAATATGTTTAAAATATGTTTTTAGAAACTGATTTATAATTTGTTTGAATAGTCAGAATAATGTTATGTAGTGTGATTGGTACTATCAAGAAGATTTCGAATGTCCCTTAATTTGATTAAGGTATAGGCCTATCTCTTATAGCATTGTATTACTGTTAATAAACAAACTTATCATTAATGTATAATATAGTTATTGTGAAGGAAAACAGTACATTGTAACATCTTAATCAACCACTTTAGCAATGGCGCGGAGCTTTAATAAGATACAATAAGATAAAATGAGTTAATAATTATATTGATAATATACACAATACTAAGGACCACCGTGGTAAAGACGTGTCTCAAACCAGACTCAAACACACTTACACTGGTAAGTACATCAATAAAAAATGGTCTATTATAAATAAAAACGAGTAATCCTGGTATCATTTGGAAATATAGTTGTAAATTGATGCACTAAGCATCCAGAGTAACGTCAGCAAGCAGGAGTCAGAAAACACAGATAGCTCAAACACGACGAAGGAAGTTTTGAATACAGGTTACCAGTGTATACAAGATGTGAAAATCAACTTAGTCTCGATGGTGAAGAAGCGCCGAAAATAGGCAGTGAACGAAATGTTAACTTTACACAAGCATTGGCGTAACGAAGGGGCCGGGGCCCTTTAGTGTCCAATATGCTGGGAGCTCCGAATTCTAAGTTTATGTATCGTGATTTGACCCGAAAAAAGTATACCTAATTTTAACTAATATATCAATAATAAAAATGATAATACAATAAATACCAAACAAAACGATTAAATTAAAATCAATTAATATTTATAGACTACCGTACCGTACTCGCGCAACTTTTTAAAGTTTCAACGAAACGTAAACTGGCGATTGAAGATCATAAAAAGTAGTCGGCAGACTTTGGCTTGAAAAGGGGCTTTGGTTATGTGTTTTTAAAAAAATATTTAAATTTGCTGGGGGACCTTGCGGCTCCGGAACCCATGACCTCCATTAGGATCACCCAGTTGATCAAAATTGCCTTTGCGTAGGGCTTGAAAATCCCCTTATCGCGTCGAAGCGAATTCAAAGGCTAATCGTTAAAGCATGCGAATTGTACCATTGTAAAATAGGGGTATTTAGTTTGTGTGAATGTAGCGAGATTTGTAGGTGCAGGCTCATGGTACTTTATAATAAACAAAAAGATAATATTAGTATTATACTTCAGTAGGTATATATTTTTTTTAACATTGTACAAATGTGCCTATTACAGATGCTTCTACGATGCACTTGCATGACCCATTGAAAATGGTATGGTCTGATTATCAGATCTGAAACCGGAGGAGAAAACGTGGGCCTAGCAGAATATCGTCATTTATATACTGTCATAACCACTATATTTGTTATGTAAATACATTAAAAATTATATCCATACGTTCACCTACACATGCACAAACTAAAAATCAAAATAATATTTCAAGATGCAAATAACATCTTCTGCTCAACAATACGGTGGAATACTCGTTCTAAAATGACTTGCTACTGATTGATTCTTACAAAAATAACAAGTCCGACGATATTTTTTAACCAATCAAATTGATTTTTACATATGTTGTAGGTAATAAATAAATCTACATATTTCCACAACAATGCCGAAAATCGGCCCAATATCAGCGGAGCTACTACAAAAAAACTTCGGGCGGTTCACCATATTTCTGCTAAAACCGTAGGTTTTACACGGAAAAATTGGAAAAACCAGGGTTACAAAATTACAAAGTCCGACGAGATTTGGCAATCTTATGGATTAAAATTAAGATACTAAAACTGTTATTAAATTTGGAATAGGATAAAAGAACAATGGCAAAAATCGGAGAAGTAGAAGTAAAGTTATGAAGAGAAATGTGTGAAAAAATAGCAAAAACAGCTGAAAATCGAACGTTTCGAATTAAATTAAATGAATTCGAGACGATCAAACTTATCCTAATGAGCCAGTGAGAGCTCATAGCCGTTACGCCACTGACAACAAGTATCACCTACTGAAGGAATGCTAGACTACCTAAAACTTACAGAGCCGAAACAAGTATGATAATCGAGTAATCTAACTAAAATAAGTAATTATAGAAACTGAACCTTAAGAAATGTAAAGTATCTCGAAACAAGGCTAGAATATGTAGAGGGCTACCAGAACTTGATTAAAGATAGTAACAAAAAGCAATTCGAAGAAACGGAAAAAATACAGGATACATTTGCAAGAAAATTCTGAACTAACAACTTATTGAACAAACAAACTATAATACAATAAAGAGGCTTTTTGCAATTGAACTTTATAAAATAACCGAAGGAGAAAGTCTATAAAAAACTATAATGGGAAGAGATAACGCCATAATATATAACGTCCCAGAAGAATAACAAAGAAATGACAATTGTGAAACTTGGTCAAAAGTTTTTTTATGGACCATAAAAAATGGAAAGAGCGGAAAGCATTGAAACTGATCGGGCTCGAAGAACACCAGGTCAGCCTAGGTGAAAATTTATCGGGTTGATAAAAATAAAATTTAAGCATCAGATAAAGTCTCTCCAAAGTAAAGAAGAGATAATTTTTAATGGATAAAATATAAATGATTTTAGCGCAAGAGAAAATATCGAGTTTGCATTTTTTTAAATATAAAAAAGTAACAAAACTAGGCTCTACAACCAAATAATAGAATCTAAAACATTGATTGAAACCTGGAGTTCAATAGGCCCATCTCTGTTAAGTTGTCTTATTTCTCCGCCCTGCATAGCCTAAATAAAGATAAAAATGGTTCTTCCGTTCTTCCTAAATGTGTAACAACACATGAGCTGAATGGCTAGGCCTATTATAGTCCACGCTTTGAGCACTCTGATCTTCATGAAATAGCGCTATATAAATGCTGTAATGTATGTAATGTATTAATTGTGGGAAATATAAAATACCTTATCAGGAGAGTTCATGGCATTTGTAGGCGAGATAAAATATAATTAAGATGTATGTGACGAGTTTGCGAAACAAGATGATATCTTATGACAAAAATCTCGCCACCTCAGAGCTACGAAGAAGCAAATTTGAGGCGCCTTATCCATTAGAATACTAGAGCTGATTTTATGTTGAAATGAGGCCACACAATTTATTTAAGACAACTAATATATGCCCTCGAAATTTCTATCATTTATCACTGTGTTTACCTAGGCCTATCTGTTCTACAGTGCTGCGCACCATTTCTGATTTTCTATATTGATTTACAGTACAGGACATTACATCAACTTAACTTTGTCCCAATGAGGGCGTATGTCAGTTATTATTGAAATAATGTGCTGAGTATTAAACGGCACGAACTATACTGCCATATCTGTGGTTATAAATAAGCATTTATAATATATATATATATATATATATATAATGAAAAATATATGTATATATATCATGAATATCATGAACAATATTTATATTATTTATATTATATCATGATACAGTGTAGATAAACTCTCACTCACCCAAGAATCATGACAGATTGACAGTAAGCACAGATTTTTACACACGATAAAAGACAATTAACTAACTGCATTCATTTTAAAACAAACATGAATTTTTAAAGAATTATGTCATTTATGCTCTCAGTATGTTTGTTTTTTCGTTACAAACACAATAATCCTTATAGCTTCTGATATGACGCTTCTTTGATTTGCAAAGCTGTTTACATTTAGGATATTCATAATCATAGAACATGTGTTGGTTCTGTTAGTCATTTGGCTTGTATTTTTGTGGTTTTAGACGACAATAAGGAATTGGCAATGCAAATTACGTTTTGGATAGGCAAATTAATATCTTGGTCCCACGAAATTGTCTTGGCGTCAGACAACATGAGTCCAGACCTGTCTGACGGGGGTGCAAATGTCCTTCCACCAGGATTTCTTCCCCAAGACATTCGCTCCATTTGCACATTACGGCACCCCCCACCTTCCCCACCCCAGCACATTTGTTTTAACGGGCTGAGACTTACTAGCAAAATAATAGTGGAGAAAATTACAAGTAATCAAACGTAGCATTTCTGAAACAACTTTTGTTGTACAAACCTACAACTCAAAACCAAACGTCTAATTTTACCACATTCTTACTTAGCCGTTCTCGCCATTATAAGATTAATCGTCCACCCTTGCACCCGAGAACAACCCCAAACATTGTAACCGATCAAGCTTGCTTCCATACAAACGCTACACGCTATCGCCGAGAGCCTTCGATGATGCTGATTAGTCGGTCGGATGGGGAGAACCTTTCCAATTGCGTCGGGAACTGCTACGCAGTACAGCTTAGTTTCCAAACAATCGCTACACGCAGTTGGCAAACTCAAGGTCGAGATTCCATTCCTTATCATGAGCAAGGCATATTGCTTCAGTCTACCTAGGTGTATGAATGGCCAGTCAGTCACTGTACCGTATTTCATTGCCAAATTTACAAAATATGTGCTCAGCCCACGTGCGCCCCCCACCCCCGCCCAGTCTCTCGTGTAACGCTTACAACATTATATATATACCTTATTTAGTGTGGGCCTACCACTTGCAACAGTGATTGCTATGGTGGAAAACAAGTTCTTTCTTCCGTAGCAGGTGCAATATACAATAAATATACATCTTCGATGCTGTAGTACATTTGAATGGTTAAATAGACAGACGTAGTGCAAAACTGAACTGGATTCTTAAACTTAATATCCACAAATCTGCTGCTAACAAAGGCTTGAGATATACATCATTATTCATTTAAAAAACAATTGGAACTGTATCTATCATATCAAAATGTCCTTGGTGGAAGTGTCAGACTTTGCTACCAATTTCCACCCGCTATTGATTTCCATCAACTGTTCTTAAACACAGAAGAATTTCTGGACATTATGTATCACTTGAAGATTTGCTTCTCTCCACAACAGTACATTATAGATCAATACTTAGCTCATCTCATCTACCATCGGGTGGATTTTGTATTCCCATGTTGTTCTGAAACTTAGGAGGATTTACATGATGGCCTTTGTTTGTTGCTGCATCAAAGTTGTGGAGTAAATTGCCTGAATGTGTTCGCTACCTTAAATCATATTTTTTTTCTCTCATATCCGTTTTTAATTTTGTTTGTATTTGCTTGTACTTGACGCTTGGTCTAGAGCGTGCATATGGAAGACGATTACCATTATAACAACTTAAATAAAAATACAAGATGTGGCTGATTTCTTAAAAATAACCACGCGAATATTCTATGTGAATAATGTTAATAAATAAATCATGGACCAATCTTTCAGTGCATAAAGCAAGTCTGAGTCTGACCATAGAATTCTAAGTTGGATGTTGCATGCAGTGTAAACACCACGCGTGACTAGACTGGCATTGCTGTCACTTCATGCATAATAATGTGTTTGTTTACATCAGTGCACTACAACCAGTAGTGGAGCCAGCAGGTGAATTTCCCTCCCCCCACTGGGCAGGCCTATACACCCCCTCACCTTCGTAATATTCCGGTCTAAAACCATAAATTGGGCCATACTAAGCCATAAAAACTCCCCCCACCCACTCCCCATGAATTTTTATTGGGCCCTGCTCGAGGCATACGTCGGCCTCTTGGTTTGGATCCCGCTGTCGGAAATGTCGGGCCCCTTGTTGGCAAAATTCTGGAGCCACCACTGCATAGAACCCAGGCTTAGCAATATTTACCTCCTTGATCCAATGAAAAATAGATGATCTAGAGAGTCATTCTTAATTAGGCAAAATAACTCTGTTCTACTGTAACTATAACAGTTTTTTCCAGAAGTAAGCAACTGATCTGAACCCTCAATGTCCATGGTGAATTCAACTGACTGCAGATGGCCATGAGGCCTAGCCTAGCAGATCAATAAACGTCAAAATAGTGTACTGTGAAACAGAATTCACAGTTCTCAAATAAAAACCAATGCAAAACAGACAGTAGAAGCAGAAACATTAAATTGAGGTAATAACAAATATAAATCAAGAGCACAAACCATTCTCCTGCTAGCACTTTGACACAACGCAAACTTGTCATCATATATATTGTCTTATTATATTAAAATTCCACATTATAACAATATTTTTTACCAAGATGACACTATCATGTACAGTAACAATGGTACTAGGAAATGGATAAACAAATTAATTGTTACAAAAAAAAATCTGAAAACTGCGGAATTAAGTTTTATGGAAACATTAATTTAAAGCTGGTCTTCAGTGATACAATCGACTGCGTGAGTGTGATGTTCTCGGGCTAAGCGCAGAAAATCCACCGCAATTTTAATTGCGAATAGTATGTTTCATAAATGTTTATTCATTCTATTATCATACATTCACGTTGTGGTTATTCAGTTGTAAACTAATAAATCCTGCTGAAACCGATGTATAGAAGTACAAATCCGTTTTAGTTTAGTTCATGATTGCGATCAATGGCATGTGGCGCTAATAAGAAGGTAAGGTCGGCACAAAAATAGAGGAGGTAGCAGATAGCATCCATGATTAATGTATGTATGTCTATAAGACTAACATACTGTACCCTCCTCATTTTCGGTCGCATCCAATATTAGCAGAAACAACGCCAGCAGTGGTGCCAGTGGGTGGGTGTATTTTCTCAACATATAATAGATTCTAAAATCGATTAAATAAGTCTTTGAAACACCTAAATTTGTCATATTTTTTGTGTAAAGATTTTAGACATAAAACCCTATTTTTAATCATATTTTGCCCTTTTATTTCAAGTTATACTTTGTTTATTGTGAGTAAATTTACAAATATACATCCACACTTGGAACATGAAACATATATTTCATTCACAAAATTATGTCTTCCTATAATGACAGGTTTAGTAAAAATAGGTTCCATATGTAAAAAGAAATATGGGAAAACCTATAAACAGCAAGCGCAATAATCCAATGAATAAAAAATGTATCAGGCGTGATTCGAACTTGCGACGACCTCTCGCTAAATAGACCACAGATTCCTATTGGTATTGTCACGGATGCTATCCACCAGAATCACTTCAACGCACAACTGATATACGCCCTCACATCTGTATCTGTGGTAAGGCCGGAGAGAACTCTGGGTAGTCAGGAAAGAAATAGGAAAATGGAAGAACAGGCCAGATATGAAAAAGGAAAAGAAAAATAGGAAAGGCAATAAGGACAAGAAAGGAAACAAATTTAAAAAATATATGATTTTAATTAGATGAAAGGAACTTAAAAGCTGTGTTTTATAAAAATAAATTAGAAATTAAAATAAATTAATGTAATACAGTTACTATTTATTTATATATAGGCCTAAGGTAAATCATTAGAATAAGTTATTACCTTAATTTATTTGCACTTCCGACTAAAGAGCATAGAGGGATTTTACATTATACGCTTTATAAATGCACAATTTTGACCCTTAACCATAGGGATTTCTTTTTCTTCGTTTTTCGTGTACTTTCACATAGGATTCTAATCCATAACATAACATGCACCCTTAATTCCAAGTCGTTACTCTATTCATGCTACATTCATCCAATAGAAAGCTCAATATTTAAAAAAAAAAGTAGGCCTATATTTGGTCAGTAACATTGCACCATGAAACAATATTGGGAACATATTTCATTGACATTTCTGCTGATTTCATGTTATAAATGAATTGTATTTGCTTTGCAAATTATTGCTATAAAGTTCTCAGAATTCTACTGTAAACTAATTATGTCAACATGCCAAAACCCCTATTAACAGGACAATTTTTCTGTTTATGGTTAGTGGGACACCCTTATTAAGGAGACACTTTTTTAGTCCCGAATGTGTCCCCTTAATAGGGGTTCTACTGTATACAAGTATCTCATTCGAGATCCAGCAAGCCAAAAATAATTCACAAAAGAGGGCGTATCTTATAGATCTCAGGCAGTCTGTAGTTATATGCGATGTTAATGCTATATCAAAATCGTGACATCAGATGCGTTAAAAGAATGAAAAGAACTCTGGCGCTTGATATACCGTATATACTGTCTCTTTCTTTGGAGGGTGACAGACATTGAATCACGAGAAATGAAAAACAACCAAAATAAAAACCTCAAGAAACGAGTAAAATCTGTAATTTGTTTAGTTAACAGGCACACCGGGGTTTATTTAAAATTTGTTCATGATCTGAATCACTAACTAGTGAGACCAACATACTCAATAAAACATCGTGCACAAGATCTGTAATCCTTGGAGACTGCAGGCAATCAATTAATTTTGTGCATACTATGTTTGTTCTAGTAGTAGTAGTAAACGCGACTGATATTATTATAAGTAGCCTATAGACAAGTCTATATTCGATAATGATTTTGCCTCTAGCCGCTCATACTAGAGATACACTATAGCGTACAGTATCTCTGGTCACTAATGAGACTGATTACTCAGCTAAAACGTGCATCTTACCCGTCTGTAACAAATGGACGGTATGGTATGCATATAACATCAAAATAATAATGCATAGCACAATCTGGACAGTATACGTTTTACGTAGTTCATTTTATAGGGTGATACATACTATTTTATTTCGTCAATATAATGCGTTTGGTCAGAGGATCGGGGACTGGACGATAGGTAGCCCTACCATTGCTTACTATAATATTGATAGAGATATATGCCTATATTAATAATATCAATATTTTGATATGATGGAAAGAACTAGAATACACAAATCGTGTATTACTACATTTGCACCAATTCGATGTTGTGTAATAGTCACATCATTAACTACCATTCATGCAATATAATATACAATATAAGAACACCTAGGCCCTACCTGCACCAAACGAATGTAGGCCCTCCTGTAAATATGTATCTCACTTATTTCACTGACAGCACATGTGTCCAGCTGATGAGCTTCATTACAGAGTCGTTTTCCGCTATGAAAACACGTATCTGTCGTGCGAAGACGTTGATCAAAAACCAACACGTTACTATGGTGATGTTTAACCTGACGTTTCAGTCAATACCAATGATAATAGAGCGTGGTAATGTACCCGTGCAGTTACTCTGTTAGCGTTTTCTATTACTCTAGTTTCACTTGACCGACACACAGATTTTGACTCGAGAGTGCAATCCAGTCGTTTGAAGCAAAGTAACGATATTGACTTTTACATTTACACGATTCGAACATCATAGCTCAGAATAAATCATCTATACCACTCCTTTCATCATCGTCTCGACTAGTATGGTCTATATAACCCCATATATGAGTGTGGCCTGTGTTTTAATAGATCGATGATGATGTGATTGTTGTGAATAGCGGTCATTATTATGTGATATAGCGTATACAATAATACCGGACTTGCGCATCATATAAAACGTCAATAGCAACATCAAAACAAAATATAAATAAATATACAGTGTCAGGGCGGTTATAATAGCTGTATAATATTTATTTCGATCATTCTTATCGAATTTACGAAGAAGAGGAACAGGGATTAATATTAGTCTCTGTTAAGTATTACGTCGCTGCTTTTTTGGGGGGGCGGGTTTAATTAATAAACAATGTTTCAAAAATTAAACGGGTTATTTTTTTCAAGTTAATTATCAGATGACAGTTATATTTATTAAATTATATTTATATTATTTATTTATGATTAATTATTTTATTGTTATTATGAATTATTATTATTATTATTATTTTTATTATTATTACAGTATTATTATTATTATTATTATTATTATTATTATTATTATTATTATTATTATTAAAATTAGTAGTTAAAAATTATATGCTTTGTGTAAGGATAACAATTAGTTTAAACTGAGTTGTATAAACCAGCTAAAGCAAGAAATAATTGAAATTAATAAACGCACATACAAAAAGTTGTCCAATTATTTGCCTCGCAAAATTGATAAGAAACCCTACGAAGCCCCAGTGCCCCAGGCTAGATGTTATGTTAATTATTTACGTCTTATAATATTATAATTATATATAAAGCATATACACAAGATTTAATCATTCAAAAGCTTTATTTATTTACTAAAATATAAAATAGCTGTTTACCTCAAAGACGGTGTTCTTCCACGATGTCGTGATATACAAAACCGTACAAAATGATTTGACATTAAGATATTGATTAGACAATATAAATATACAACGACAAGTTTTCTATATAAAACAAATAACATTTGAAAAAGGTATAACTTAATCCATCTAAAATTAACAAACCATGCACATCATTATTACAGTATCTAAATTTAGATACCAAATTCCCATGATACAGGTTCAAAATTAATGACACTATGTGTAAACGGGACCTTCTTTGTATAATCAGTGTAATTTTTAGGCTTACCTATATCTGCTGCAAGGTTAAGGCCACTGTTTAAAATAATTATTTATACATTAGCAATTTCTTTGGCATTAGTTGAAATTTTACCAGAATTCATCAGAAATTGCATAATTATGCTGATTACTGACTAGTCTTTTTATGTGGGTATAACATACCTTATGGAATCCTATATTTTTAAAACATTCTTTTTTAAATTTTCATTAATACAGTCTTTGATGAAATCTGCCTTTTGCAAATTAACTTATTATTTTCGACATTTACAGTATTGATTTCCATGAGTTTGGTCATTTAAAGTATCACATAATTCCTTTATCTCGCTTTCACATCATTTCAATAATGTCCTTAACATATATATATATATATGTAAATTGACAAAGTAAGACATAAATTATATTATAATGTAATATAATAGTATATATGGCGTATGTGTTTAATAAGAGTGTTCGGCTAGGCCTGTATGACCAAGAAAGAAATGTATTTAAAACGCACGGTTATTTTCTTCACTGATATGAAAGACGTTTAATCGCTTTACATACGATGATAGCTCGAGTGAGTCCAGCACAAAAGCTTCTATTAAACCAATATAAAGCCTTACATTAAGTAGCGCAGATTACCTCTACAGTATTGGGGCTTGTGCAAGAAATGGTGGTAAGGAAATTATGACAAGTACTTATGAGCTTAAAACCAGTAGCGCATGACAGGCATAATAAGTTGGAATATGAATATAAATACTGATACTGTGTACTCGAGAACAGATATTATAAGAAAAGCAGAGTACGGATAATGATCAATATCTTGATACCAGAATAAGTGGAAAGGAGAATAAGGAGATGATATGTATCGGGGGTTAAACGGATAATGAACCGTATGAAATGTACTAAATCTTATCAGTTACTAAGATCTTTAAACTATTTGTTCTGAAAAATATGAGATTTTCAAATATATTTAAATTGCTCACAAATAAAGACATATAAAAACATTACCATAAAATAATAATAAGCTAAATGATAATTAGGATGGTGATAATAATCATGGTGATGGTGATAATAATGATGATGATGATAATAATAATAATAATAATAATGATGATGATGATGATGATAATAATAATAATAATAATAATAATAATAATAATAATAATAATAATAATAATAATAATAATAATAATAATAACATATTTGAACCTACAGAATAAATATTGGCGATACCACTGATCTAATAATGCATTATGCTTGTGAGTTTGCTATTACCGTCTGTCCTTCATATAAATTTTTAAGGCTGTTCCATTAATAAAAAATTAGAATCGTGTTAATAACAAACTGCATCTAATACGATCAACTATTTTAAGTGCCACGTTCAATTATTTCGCTATTGAAAGTCATACAAAAGATAGACCTTCAAAAATATAATTTACATATTAGATAAATTAATATCTCTTAAACATAATTTTATAAATTAGTGAGGATATAACAAGATTAATTTCATCTTAGCCCAGTTTCCGCATTACTACAGAGTAGGGACTTAGGTGTATGGGACGAAAAAGGAGGAGGGCCTGGATACAGGCCTGAGCATAATAATAATAATAATAATAATAATAATAATAATAATAATAATATCAGTGAAAGCAGCGATTAAGTTCTGTAATATAATGTTTCAATCGTTATTTCTACACAGTGGCGGCGCCAGAGTCTAAAATCTAGGGGGGCGGTGGCAAGTGAGGGGCAAGGTAAAATTTTAGGGGGAAAATATACTGCGGTGGCCCGAGGTGGGCGTGGTCGGGCGTCGTTCAAAATGTATCGAAAGTGGTCCAGAAGCACTAAAAATATGACAACGTAGGGGTTTCAGAGGCTTATTTAATCGATTTTATAGGTAGATAGTCTACTAATATGGAGAAATAGGCCTATCATTTTTTCTCCCCGATGGTTTTCTTCTTTTTTGGGGGGAAAACTGGGGGAAAGAAAATTTTCTGGGGCAAAATCCCGTTCCCCCGTAGCGCCGCCACTGTTTCTACATGCAACCAACTGCAATCCATCTGTTAACTAATTAAATAAATTTAAAAGCCATGTTCGAACTGGATTAAATTAATTTGAAGAATGGTAAACCTACCTTTGACCTGGTTATAATCTCCTGCGCAATGATAACTGTTTTAAACTTGCCGCAGGTTTTAGGTAAATTTTTTATATAGCATAGGCCTATTCATAGGAGGTGACCATTCCAGCGTATCCTAGAAAGTCGGCTAATTCAGAAGCCCTCTTATAGTTAAATGGAATAACGTGATGCTTTATAAGTCTCTTTAAAAGTCTTATGGAGTGGAGATGTGTGTATTAGTTTATTGAGAAAAAAATACTGTGCTGTCACATGATCTGAACCCAGGACACTGGGATTGGAAGCAAGCACCTTAAACACCAAGGTAAATCTCCAATATTTAACCAAAAAGAATGCTACAAAGGCTGTTCGCATTAGATTTTTTTAAGGTGAACAGATACATGGTTAATTTGACCAAAATTAATCCAATGCAAATACGGCTTAAGAGTGAACAAAGCTCACGCACAAAACAATATAAACAAATTAAATATTTACACGGAAGAAACGTATAATGTAATATGCTACTATACAAACGAGATATAAGCAGTAATATATTTGGCTTAGGCCTACCAAGAATATTAAAATGACAGGATCAGATATGCACCCAAATTGACAACCAATGTTGTTAAAATTTATTGCACACGCACAATTATAGGCCCACAATAGACGTTTAATTTATTGTGGTATTTCAAAATGTAAACATTATTACTGTATTTAGGTGAAAATACACTAATAATGTTTACAAGATACAATCTATTACCGCCAATAAAAACGGAAAAAATAAAAAGTTCGTAAAGAAAAATTACATTATTACTGTATTTTCAACTAAAGTACAGTAATAATGTAACATTATGTACTTTGTGTGAATAAAAATAATTTAGACCTACTGACTAGGCTACAATTTAACAGCAATAATACTACATGTATGTTGGTAAATTTTAGGGGAGGGGGATACTGCATGTTTAGTCCCCCGCCACACTCTTTAATTCCGCCCCTGTAATGTCACCGGTAACCTACTAAACAAAATGTAATTCGTAGTAGGCCTACGGTAATCTAGCTGAAATAACATGTTACCATACCTTTGGATATCGTCGTCTACATGTGATAATGTCATAATAACTTATAACTAGAGTGCTGTCACTTTTACCGATAATTAGACTAGACCAATCGAACAATTTAGACCATGTACATGATTGTAACTCTTGTTAATTATAGATGGTTTATAGAAGCTTTCTTATTACATATAGCTTAATCTTACATCTGAAAACAATTCTACTCTCTAAGGCTCATAAAAAGAGTTTATAAAGCGTCATTTCATCCCGTAATTGGTGAATTACTTCAACATTCAAGATTAACTTTAGTTGTGCACTGTAGCAACATTGTTAAAATGTTTTTCGTGAAGAACAAATGTAAAATAGAAAGTACAAAGCAGGTATATTCATTTCATTTCATTTCTTTAGGCACGAGTGCCAAGGATATGCCAATAAGTGAACTTAATCACTGTCCTACGTGGCATATCCATTTAATAACAGGGGACTTAATGGACCAGTACACCGAGGTAACCCCCTACTCTTCTCGAATGAAATACTGGGCTCGTTAAAGTGCACACGAGCCAAATGCGTACACTGGGCCTACGGTTTAAAGTCCTTATCCGAGAAGACTTGTTCCACCACCGGAACCATTGGCAACCATTCACACATTTCATTGTTTTTGAAAGATATAAAATAACATGTCAATGGTCTTCTAAGCAATTGATACAATTCGTTTATTACCTATAATTATGTTCCTAACAGAAATATTGAAATGAATCGTTATTGTGTACGTAGTAAAGAAGACGACATCCATTTTCTATTCATGTGCAAGCTTAATGAAGTTCATTCCATTATAATTTTTTTTCTAATTATCCAACATGTGACAAATTTAATATGGAATTCAAGTCATTGTAAACAAGGCTTGTGTTTTTCTTCACGATACATTTGAAAAAAACCCCCGGAAAACACTTCTTATTCTATTATCTTCAAACGCTTCGTTCATTTAATTAATGCTGGAGGCCTCCTGACGTTAAGTGTTGAATCGATGCAATATACTCTACTGTATTATTATATTCAATGTGTGCAAGCCCCTTACATAATTTTATTAAAAAAAAACACGTCTATATCACATGACCTTAGTAAACATTTAAATAATACTTATGAAGCATTTTTTATAAAAGAGAAAAGTTCTAACAAACTATTCCTTCATTCATTCCTTCAAAACGGCTTCAATCCAAAGAAAAACCTTCAAAGCCCGGTTGAGAAGATCAAGACAAACCAGTCATATTACTTTCAATACATTTCAAAGAGACATGTTTATCTACTCTATATGGTTGGTATACAAGACATCTATAAAAAAAAAAAAAAAAAAAAAAAAAACATCTGAAAATGTCTATATTTTTGCTGAATTGCAGAATTAAATTCATAAAACTATTCAAACATAATTGTTATAGGCCTACTAATCAACCGCTCTTATAACTGGAGGAACAAAACATCATTTTATACATATATCACACTAACTCATACTGATTGACAAGTATTCAAACCAAAAAGAAAACTGTCCATACTGTAATAACTCCATAATGAAAGGATTAAGGTTCGTAAACTTGTCCTGAAATTTCATTGGTTAGAATATTTACAAAACTATGCTATACAAACCTTCATTGTTTTCGTTATTTCTTTATAGATATTTTTGGCTGACAATGCTAATGAAGATTGTGAAGACAGCAAAGTGGATTGAATATAGGCCTATGTCATATACCTGAACGATTCAGCAATAAGAAGAATTATGTTAAGTGTAAATTATTATAATTTTGAAAATATATATGAAAATAATATAAACAAGATAGGCCAACCTTAAAGCTTTGTTCAATTAGTTAGGCCATTGTTGATGACGGTAACACCAGAGAATATTGATGATGACGAATTGATATCTTCCTGTATCACACAGTGAATTATTCTAGTGTTAATGATAAATTGACTGGTGACAACTGAGTATTCTTTGCATAAGGACTATTGTTGACTACGTGATTAAAGCAGCGAATATGGATGATACAAATGAACACAGCCTAACAAAATGAAAGACAATGATTATCTACTGGTGACGAATATTTAAACTTATTATTTTACAATCCGGGTACAGAAAATTTGTATTATTTTTAATAATTCTATTATTATTATACCAAATACTAATTTCTATTAGGCTCATTTGGTTCTGCGTACTTTAATGGGATCAACAGGTTAATGATGATGATGATGATCATGATGATCATGATCACGATGATGAGGATAATGAAGATAATGATGATAATGATGACAATCGTGTGCTCAAGGCGCAGTGTATAAATGTCCTTTTTTCAGATAGGCCTGTATCATTTATTTTGCTTTCTTTTCATCTAATCTTTTCTTTTCCATTCATTTCATATTTGCTTTTCTTTCTTTTCATCTTTTTCTTTTTGTTTTTCCATTTTTTCTGTTTCATTTTTTAAATTTTTTAAATTTTTTATCTTTAATTGCATTTTTATTTTCCTTATTTTCATTTTATCTTTCCTATTTTTTTTTTTCATGTTGATGTAAAAATTGTTTTGGGGATCATAGCAACGATAGGGTTCCTTATCAATGGTTTTGAAGAAGTGCCCCTGGCAGGATCTGAACCCGCAACTTGTCGCTGACAAGGCGAGTGTTATACTATTGGACCACATATGGTATGTCTTATATGTTTTGGTTTACACCTTTAGGCAGAGCTCGAAGGAAACTTAATTCTTTGCACAAAGGAGTAGTCCTTTCTGTTTACTACAGTGATTAAAGCTTAAAGTTAAACTGTGCAATTTTTGTAATATGTTTCATATCTTTCACTTGATTGTACCATACCTCGTCCCAGTTAATTACGGTACTCTACTTCCCATTTCATTTGCGTGATTGGGGTTGTACCAATTTCAGAAATAAAGTGATTACAGTAAACACCAACTTTGTTTACCTTTTTAAACAGTGAATTGCTTATATTTTTATCTTGTGGTACATCAATTAACCCTTTTGAAATGATTATCTTCCATTCATTTGGAATAGCATTTATGAGGGAAATATATTCGATGAGCCCATTTGTTTTTTTGGAAAGTGTAGGAATTATTTCACATGGCGTTAATATTCTATTATCAATCATAATGTCATTTATTAATTTATACCCAGCTTCTACCCAAGCTTTAAAATACAATGATTTTCCGCCTAAAGTTTTACGGAAGATCACTAAAACCAGGTTTTCCCCACCCCTAAACAAGAGACGGGGCGGCGCAAACATTTTGAATATACTGACGGCATTGTAGTAATTGAGTATAGTAATATTTTTCTGATGCTGTGAAATTCGGTTATAAGAGGTTATTTTAATGATCGTCAAATTCTAAAATCCCAAAAGTTCCTCAAATCATTTCAGGAGAAATACATTTCGCAACACCGACAATTTTGTAATCTGGAAACAAGGGATTTTCGAATCTCAGACTTAACACAGGTAGTGGGAAAAGCTTAGCTGTATTTCACAAAACCGAGGAAAATAAAAAACATTAATTGTTATTTGGAGAGAGAAAAAAGTGAATATAAAACCTCTAATTGATGAGAATAAAAGGAAATTGATGTAATAGTTAGAATACCTCCTACATTGTTGAAAACTTGAAGATGTAAACTTCGACAGTTTTCTGTCTGACTTCATTAATTCGTTTGTTCATTATTTCGTTCGTTCGGTTCTTTTTATTTATTCATTTATTCATGAATATTTATAAAGCGCTCTTATATATACTTTTAAAAATTCCAGAATTTTGCAAGATAATTTTTTACAAATAATTTCACTTCCTAATTATCATAATTATAAATTAAACATCAAGTGCTAACTTTTTATTAAACTGCAGTTTTTCATTCATCGTGTATGAAGGAAACATTAAATTTTAAATTATGAAAAAACTTCTTAAAAAATGTAGGCCCCTAACTGAAAACATGATATTGCAGTGCTCTTAAATACAGAGTAGAGGGATACGTAAGTTCACTTTCCTCTGAGACACAGATTGAAATTAATTCAACTTTTATTGATTTTCTGACTGTTCATTAATAAAATTACTAAATCCATATGAATTAGGGAAATTATTTGCAGCTTGGTGAGAAAATTATTCTTGTTGAAATTACGGAAGCTACAGCAATGTAAATACTGTGTAAACTTGCAATGCCGCCACCTGGAGTTTGTTACGGGCGGCAACATTTTGACAATTAAGCAGGGACTAGATAGGCAACGTTTTTTTGATGTACTTTCTTCCACAAGTTTGATAGACCATTGATTAGTGTTAGGTGGGTTTACGGACTGATCAAAACAGTGATTTTATTGTAAAAGCTTCTTGTAAGGTAAGCTCAGCACTACCTATCGGTATTTTAATATTTTTTTTAGCGAGATAAGTACTGTAAAGGATGTTCTATGGTATGGTACTGATTGGTTGTGCAATGACATTGTCCTGCAAAATTTTACTTCAGCAGAGGGTCCCAAGTTGGAAGAAGTCATGGCCTTTTTTACGAATCGGTAGACATCGTGAAGTGATGACAAACATTGCGAATCAGTGTGTATTAAAATAGGCCTATGCATTACAGTGCAGTAGTACTAGTAATACTCTGGACTAGCATTGTTTTAGTTACCATATGAGAGTTTCCTGTGTTAAAAACATGATTTACTATACTATACTTCTTTATAAAACATAACTTGTACTTTATAATAAGAGAAATCTGTATATTATCGGTACCTGGAACAGTAACAACACGAAAGTGCTATGCTGTTGCACAACAGTGCATAGGCCCATTTTAATACACTACTTAGATAGGCTTTTCTTTTTCTATCTTGATTTCAGAGGTCAAAAACATTTTTAATTTTTTTCAATCATATAGTGGTGTAGACTAGTCTTTTAAGAGCATTTTGCTGGAAATTTTTTTTGGATACGACGCCCCGTTATGGAGTTATGATTTTTGAAATAACATGATGTCAGAAAATCAGCCCAAATGCTTATCTTATTCCTGTTGGTTACGCACCGCTGATTCGCAATGTTTGTCATCACTTCAAGATATCTACCGATTCGTAAAAAAGGCCATTAATAAGCATTTTATTTTATTTTGCTGCACATTGCGATACCCACCAGCTCTGACTTCCGTGAGACAATTGATAAATAAAGCAAAATTATGAATTTCAAAATAAAATAAAATCAAATCGTTCCATTTATATTGCGTCATTCCAACAATCGTTGCTTGTGGCGCAGTGGACTAGATGTTGCACTTTTAAATAATTTTGCAGGAGATTGGTTATTTTTCAGGAGATTCTTGCTTGTTTGCAGGAGGGCGGGAGGCGTCCTGATTTCCGGGAGACTTGGGACCCCTGCTTCAGGGACAGAATTGCGACCCATTAAGGGCACACAGAGTGCGATAGCGGTGCATGACAGCTACAAACATATTCTGTCACGCAGTGTAGTCCATTCACACAGCTGTGACACAAGCAGTTTTTGTTGATTGTTCTGCTGTCTACATGCTCAGCAAAGGATATATCGGAGTCAGACTGATTGGTTAGAATATTTTTTGTTGTGTGCGACAGTTTTTGGAAATAGACATGTCATTCAGTCGCGTAGTATTTAATGATATATAAAGTGTTTTCTTGCCAGTTATCAAATAATATATTTCCTATTCCTTTATACAGTATGCCCTTAAATTGTCAATAAATAATCAGTTTAAGGATTTTTTTTAGTAAAGGTTTTATTAATCATCACTTTACAACTGATTTTCAAGCTGTCTTGGATTTTGTACTCGCTCTCTATGATACCAGGACTGTCAGTTACTTTTTACTCAGAAAATTCTTGATTAGGGGACTTTTTAATATATTTACATGAAAAGGGGTGTTTTTGTCTGTATTGCAAAACAAGTTTTGACCCTGTCTTAAAAATATGGTCACACACAAAGGTACCCAAGAACTTCAATTATAGGGTGCTGTCCAACACACTCTTATTCTGTCCTACAAACCATGTTTGTATTAAAAATCATGGTTTATATTTTTATCAAAAGACTAACACTGGTTTGTTAAAGACAAACCATGGTTTGTAAAAGACAAACCATGGTTTGTAAAAGACAAACAATGGTTGGTGAAAGACAAACAATGGTTTGAAAAGACAAACCATGATTTGTAAAATAAAAACCATGGTTTGTAAAAGAAAACCATGGTTTGTAAAAGACAATTAAAACCATGGTTTGTAAAAGACAAACCATTGTTTGTAAAAGACAAACCATGGTTTGTAAAAGACAAACCATGGTTTGTAAAAGACAAACCATGGTTTGTAAAAGACAAACCATGGTTTGTAAAAGACAAACAATAGTTTGTAAAAGACAAACCATGATTTGTAAAAGACAAACCATGGTTTATGAAAGACAAACCATGGTTTGTATAACAGAATATGTAGTGTGTCGGATGGCACCCCATACCTATCACCAAACAAAAGACAATAAATGAGTTTCAAGTTACAGAGTATCATTTCTATTAGACACCCAGGATTGATTTTTTAAAAGCATACCTTGAATTTATTACTAAGCTGATTGTAAGCAAGTCCTACTTGCACAACAAACCACCATTATTCCTGAATATTTTATTATACCTGAATTGTATCACCACTTTAGGCCTGACAAAGAGCTTGTGTACTAACTGTATCCATGGCACACAAGCGCTAGCCATGTTATTTGCAGTTTCTTCTGTGTTGACATGCTTTCAAAGTGAAATAGCAACCAAGATCAGAATAACTCTGCGTTGAATTCCAGAACGTAAACTAAGGAATTATTTTGTTGTTGAATAAGGCAACTGTACCATTTGTCTCCGCATAAATAAAATTTTTATTAATTACTTTTCAGTAAGTCATTAATTAACAATGAGTTTAAATTAGCACACATACTTATCATTGTTTACTCTGTACCATTTTCATTTGCCAGTCCATATCAGTTTTTGCAGTCCAACTAGGTTCCACTCATTCATTACTCTTTTGAGATCTGCCACAAGCCTAGACACAAAGTCAGTACAGTACTACGATTATAGTCTACATGTTTGTCAACATCTGTGTTACTATTATTTAGGCTAGATTTGTCTCAAAGTTGTTAAAGAAATTGAGTTTAATAAGTAGGTTGCCTGACTTACTCAAGAGCTTGACCATTGTCTGATGGTGGTCACATTACAATAAGGACATGTTAGAATAACAGCAATTTAATAAGTTGGTCATGTGCAATTGGTGTTTGATCTTTTTTGACTGATAGTACAGTTTTTATATGATCAACATTAAATGTGGTAATATGCTCAAAAATTACTTAAGGATCAAAAACCACAATCTAAATTAGTGGAACATACTTGCAGAAATTATAAAAGTAACCCTTGTCAATCAGTGTGACTGTACCAAGGCAAAAGAAAAGATACCAAAAAGTTATTATTAGTGATATTAATAGTCAAAATATAGTGCTTCTGTAACTTTACATGGGCGTAGGCTGGAGAAACGCCCCCGCCCCCACCTGCACACCCTCCTCCATTCTCCATTAAAGCAAATTAGTTTCACTCAGTGGGACTACTGAAAATGACCATTAAGTTTTCATTGCAATAGGGATTTAGTTTCGCGTTCTGGGATTTTGTGCATGCCCCCTGGCAGAAACATGCCTATACCCATGCTTATAGATCAATTAAATTAAAATTTCTGCTATTTCACAACTATCTCATACATTACTATGACTTCACAACTCACCAATAAGATTAGCTTGTCATGAAGTGTGCTTAAGTGAGAGATGGGACACCTTTATTCAATATCAATTTACGCGAGTATGTAATTGATTTTCAGTGAATTCAATTAAGAACCTACTACACACATTCCTCTGTAAGTTGTATTGTTATGTTTGGCATGGTTTCCTTAATATTGTCAGCTCTTACAGTAAATTGAATTATACATCCCAAGAGAGTTATTATTGTTGTATGTTGCCTATTTGTGGGAAGCTGTTTGACTAACTGCAGTTAAATGTGTGAAAATTTGCAGTTTGTGGAAGACACCAGAAATTTGCATTTACTTATAAATGCATGCTACATGATAGTGTATCGTATTTGGTGAAAAGTTATTTTAAAGGTTTGTGCTTTGCTTGTTAAAAATACTACGGATGATGTAAGTACAACTACAACTTAATGATTTTATTTTTATATTAACTAAATTAATGTAAGTAAACAGTTCCAAGTGTAAACATATTCTGGTATAATGATATGAAATAGATTTATGTAATAAACTTTCTTTAACCAGGGTGTAACCATTAAGTGATTGGCACTGCTTTCCAGGGAAGCCCTGGTATATTATTATACTAAATATAACAAAAATATACAGAAAAAAATTTTACAAATGTGAAATTCAAAATTAACTAAAAAGTAAATTAAAAACAATAATAAATGTTTAATGACTTCCTATGTTAAGCATAAGAAATACATAATATTCTGAATTTGGATTGATGATATATAGGATATTTAGCTTTCTTCAATGATGAAAATGAGAAAAAAAAATTATTTGATTTGATTTGATTTATTTGATATCGTAAACAAATGGAACAAAGTACAAAACCAAGAGGAACACAGTCAAAAGTTGTGATATCTGGGATAACCCTCTGAATTCTGACAAAGGACTTATTTCCAGAGGGGTCCCAAAATGGTGGCTGCATTAATACTGTTCATATACAATTTTATGTTACAAATTTGACTGGTGCCTAATTCAAGAATTTTTGTATTAATAAGTCCCCTGTCCACACTACCAAAATTCTTTGACAAACAACTGTTGTATTCCCATATATAGTTATGATGTCATGTTATGACCATATTTGGGCATGTCATGTTTTTGTAAAATAAAATTTGATAGCCTGGAAAATATGTTTTGTTTATGAGCCGTATTCCATTGGAACAGAGTTATCTTTCTAAATGAACTATTCAATGTGCAATTTAAACCATTCATACTCCACCCCTCTCCCATCTCCCACCTCCTACCACACTTGACCATGGATTTCATGCAACTAATTTAAATTATAAATAAAAAAAAAAATGAATGGATTTACAGGTACTTTTTTATTTCTGTAAGGTATTAGCTTTCAGCTAAAATTATGAGAAGAATTTCCATTGGAAAGTATTGGACAATTATATTATACCATAGGTATATTCTTCTTTTTCTGGCAGCAAGTTTATAGACGTCTGTAAATAATGCTAAGTTTGGTAATTTTTAAGAATAATCTCTTTTTTTACAGTATGGACCTGGCATTTATACAGTGTTTTTAGCTGTAGCATTTTACTAAAAAAAGTGAAGGTCATAATGATCATAAAGACTGTATTGTAACAGATTTTATACCTTCATTATTATAAATACAGTAAAACCCCTAATTAAGTGTCCCCTTAGTAAGGGTGTCCCCTAAATAGGTGATGGCCATACTGTAGTGTTAAGAGATCTCTTACTTCACAGCTGAAAAAAGTGTCCCCTTAAGTCACAAAGGAGGGTTCTGCTGTAGCAGTCTTCATCTGAAAACAACAATTATATTGGATCTATGAACCATAGTTTGGGTACAATGTAGTAAAAGCTTCTAGCCTTATTTACTACATTTCGGGCCTAAAATAAGTTAACAATCAAAAAGTACTGGAAGTCTGACATAAGATGCCATACAGTAGTTGAAAATATAATTCTTTGCAAACTGAATTTTTATCAACATTATTGGCAATTTTAAATTGAGGGTGACATAAAACTCTATTGTCAAACAGTACTGTCTTAAACCATAAAATACATGTGTTCACCCATGCAGCACCTGAAGAAGTTCCAGTAACTTGAACTAACCAAAGCTTTTGTTTCATATAAAAAATTTTGGAGCATAGTATACTTTTCATGTATTGATCTGATTATGGTACTGTAATTATTGTTTATTTACATTGTTGAATTTGTACTAAGATGTACCTAAGCTTCTAATTCTTGGCAATTAAGTTAATATGATACTTTGTGCGATGAAATCAATGTTTGGATAGGTCCGGTATTGATTTCTTTTATTCATTTGCCTTCACTTTTCAATGATCAGTAACAAAGCTATTGTGTGATTTGATCTATCTTTGATACCAGTGGGTTCATCAGTGTAACATCATCAATGTGTAACAAAACATTCTTTCTTATGATGTAATCCCAACTAGGTAGTAGACCAGCATCCTGTTCCTACCCAAACAATTAAAAACCACCACTGTATTTAAGGCGATACTTTCATTATACCTTAATTGAATTGCGATGATGATTTTGCCTATTAGCGAAAATGCTGCAGTGAAATAATATGAATGTCAGAAAAGAAAAAAATGTTGTCACTCCTACTGCCACGATGGAATCTCAGTTTTTGGAAACCTTTTCTACTCACAATTGAATAAAACCATTATCAACCCAATAAACTGTTAACATTGCAACGTCGCAGTTTTACTGGAGTTCCAAGTTGGAAGTAATCTCTTCCGGGAGATCTGGTTAAATTGTCTTTCTTAACATATTTAATTTCATTTTTCTGCGCATGGTGATATTCATCGGCAGTGACTTCAGTGAGATAATTGATAGTAAAGTAATAAAAGCAGAAGATTCTTTCTTGCTTGGGGGAGTGCATCCCGATTTCCAAGAGACTCTTGCGACTTCCGCGAGATTTGGGACCCCTGCTTTACAATCATTTGATAACATCTTAAACGAGTACTTGAAGTGGCCTTTTTTACACAATTTTTTATTTGTCAATACAATTTTCTTATTTTATTTTATTTTTTTTGGCAGAATAATTTTGCTACATGGAAAAAACCCAATTTTCATCCTTCCTCTGACATGATATTTCAAAAAGTTTGCTAAACAGGGTATAAACAAAGTCCCACTCCCTCATAAGTGGGTAAAAATACCAAGTTACAGTATATAGCCAACTTGTTCCTCCTTTGTTCTGACCCCTCCTTTTTCATTTTTGTAATATTTTATAAATTTAGCGGAAATAAAGATATTATTATTATTATTATTAACGAATAAAGGCCGAAATCTTGAAGCATGCATGCAGAGTTTGTCTCATGCTAATGTCAAACTTTGTGAATATATTTAAAATAAGAAAACTATTAACAAAACTGATGATTGCATTTCTATGAATGTTTGCATCTAGAAGCAGATGTTTGTAAAGTATATGATATTTTCTTAAGGAATAATCAGCTTCTGAATTCTGTATTTTCACCCCCATCTCATTCTTTATTTTATTCTAATTTCCTAATTTCATTGGCTTATTCCTTCATACAGGTGTGGGAGGTGGAAGGATGAGTGATTGAGTCACTCACAATGGTATTTGTAGCGTAGTTGTAACATTAAGTTGACAAATGGAGTCTCCAGGTAAAGGTGAGTATATCACCGGCGATTGTCATTATATATATTGCCATAGCTTCAACCAAAGAAAATCCCTCATAGAATAATCCATACCATATTGCTTTAGTTGGCAGGAATATACAAAATTGCATTATTTTTAGAATGTAGTTTGTGGGTTAAGTGTTTCACTAAATTACTGTATTACTATGCAGATAAACTTTATTCATTATGCTGCCTAATGATCAGTAACACTCAACTCATTTCCTGTGTCTGGAGATTGTAAATCAATGGCAACAATAACTACAAATTGCTCCATAATGCTAACACTTAACTGTTTTGTGATATTTTACGATTAGTTTACGTCCTTCCCATATAAGATTATATATTGGTTTTTGTTTACTATACCACAGATTTTATTTATTTTATGATTAATATTTTTATCTTATTTGTTTGTTTCAAAATAAATCGTGGTAAGTGCTGCCATATTGCTCCAATTAAGACATACTGTACTGTAAATAATCACTCCAATGTTGTACATACATCTTCAAAATCACGACTTGGCAAGTCATGGTCACGGCTTGCCTGAGCATGGCAATGCTTTTTACGACTTGTGAAGATAGTGGTCTTTCTGATCATGGGTTTACAGGAATATGGCATTTTTGGGGTCCAAGCCAATTGTATCCTAATTAATATCCACATCATCAAACTATCATTGACTTTGTGTGTCGTTGATCACTACAACTGGATTAAAAATATACTTTACAAACAACTTTTATTTTTCTAATACATTGATAATTGTAACTGTAGGAAAATCAGAAGATGGCCCGACGAGAGAAGAGTTTGCTGAGCAAATTGTTCAGGTAATTTTTAACTGCTATAGTATTTTTTCAGAAGTATTATAACCATACTGTTAAATTTGGTGAAGAGTTTGTAATATCAGTCTGAAATTTAAGTATAGTATTTGTATATTTTATGTGACATTTACAAAAAGTAAAACATAAATAATTTGTTAAGTTTGGCATTTTTCTGAATTCATGTAATTGATATATGCTTATTTAATCATCATCAACTTCACATTGGCAAACTAGACATACACTAACAATTAAAAAAAAAAAAGAAATATATATGAAATAAATAAAAACGTTGTATGTAGGATGATAAGAGGTTATCAATCAAACTCCTCTGGTAACCAGAAATCCTGCATTGTACATATTACTAGAGCGTATACAAAACCAAGAATATACAATGTAAATTTTTTATAACAGAAACAACCACCACCATAAATAAACTATAAAATATTGAAATAGGTGACACTCAATTCAATTCACAAAATTTACATAAAAACTATATATTAAAATTATTATTAAAATTTGTGGAATAGCCTTAATTCGAGATCATCAGTCAAAACTGTTTTTAAAAGAAAAGATGGAATTATTACTTATTATGAAAACAGAAAATAACATTCTTACCTTCAAGTCAGCAGAAAAATGTATGGTGATTATGACCTAGTTGTTTACAAATTGTGCAAAATTTCCTTCTTTACAAAAATGATTTATTTGGACTAACACACTTGCATCACTTACGAGATGACTGATCATCAAGGGTAATCAACTGTTACTTATAAAATGTATACAAATTCATTTCTTATCCGCAAAATAATCTTCCACCAAACTGTACAATATGGACAATAATGAAAAAGTATTCTTAGAATCTAATGTGCAAGAAATTATGTCTTCTACCTGACCCATTTTTTTTAATTGCGAAAATTCTTGTGAAGTTGAAATTGACGATCTCCTTATACTTAACGTGGCTTTCGCAAGACTAGTTATTTATTTTTTGTTGGATGACACTTAAGGAATTCATCCTTTCTATGCATGTTTGATTGATCTTCATTTAGTATTCAAGGGCGGATCCAGTAGGGCACAGGGGCACATCCCCACCCCCTCGTTTTCGCCATTAAATTTTAAAATTTAAATGGATATTTTGAAATTAGCACTACTCACTTACCTATTCTAAATATGTTGTGCTCCCCGGTTTGAAAAATTCTGGATCTGTCCTGGTATTCTTGTTCATAATGTGATATTCAATTTCAGTGTGTTGTGTACAGAAGTGTAGCAAAAGGTTCTGATACTTAATTCATGATTCATTAAAGTGATTATTTTTTTCATAAAATAGCTGATAGATTGTGTGGAACACTTCGTGTCCACAAAATAGAATTATTCAAACTCTTCCAATATTATTCTGATTATGTACTATAGCTGAACATTGATAATGTATGAAAATCAATCAATCAATCAGTGTATGCTGTCTTGCCATTGAAAGCATGCATGAATATCAAACCATATGCGTGGGATAGTTTAGACATGCTGCCAAGGAATGATGAAATAATTGAAGGCTATAAAATGTTGGAAATTATGTAGTATCCAGAATTTACATCCAAGAATAGTAAGAACAACTCCTGCTTTCAAGTATCATATTCATAATTTCATGATCATTTATAATCAAAGTATCATATTCATAATTTCATGATCATTAATAATCAAAGTATCATATTCATAATTTCATGATCATTAATAATCAAAGTATCATATTCATAATTTCATGATCATTAATAATCATAACAGAGTTCTTGTTGTCCAAGAAACAGTGAAATCTCACCTTTATGAACAACAATTTTATAAATTCTTGATCTCTCCATTCACACCCATCTTGTCGATATTCATAACAAAATGGAAGGCCCTCCAGTATTATTTTGATTACATAACTAATACTACAGTATATCAGTGTTGATAACAAGACATGATATAGAGGTCGACACTGACAGAGGCAGTGACGATGAATCATTTTATGCACATCAGTTGCGGTAAATAGCCTTTGTGGACTTCTAGATGTGCACTAGTCTTGCCCACGTTAGCATGCAATTTTGATTCAAGCAATGGCATCTCTCGCAGTATTTCAAGTAATTTTGTAACAGTATTCACAAACAGTGATATCGCACACCCCCAGACATGATAATTTGTTAACATTTAACAAGCAAATATCTTGCGTAATATTTTATTTGTGATTAGATAGACATAATTCCTTTTATATAATTTTATGCATTAAGAAAAAAAAAAAAATAAACTCATTGTTATTTTTTCTCAGGCTCCTCGATGCTAAGGTTGTGCCTTAAAGGAGCCTCTGCGTCATATATTAAATGAAAAAAAAAAAAATACTAAAAAAAAATTATTTATTGAGGTATAACAAAATAGACAAATACAAAGCAGTATCACAAAAGTAAAATATCTTGCATGGTTATCTTTTGGATTAATTTACAGTATGAATGTTTATCAGTATTGCTTATTTTCAAAGCTCATCTTTGCCTTTTTTTAGTACGTCAGTACTTGAAAATCACCAATATATATGTCCGACAATATTAAGTATGGATTTGACTCGACCTCGATTTTGATGATTGTACAATTTACAATACTCCTTCTGGTCTAGAGCTGTATATATATAGTTTGCATAGTAGTAGAAAAAAAATTTTTAATATATTTCTCAATGATGATAATGGTCCAGTATGTGACAAGGAGTAGTAATAAAATATTAATCATCATGTGGTGAAATGTATCTCAATTTGAGGTACCTTGCACAAATGTGAGGTCTTGCCAGAGAATGAGAAATATCCTTGGTGGGATTATACTGAGAGAATTACTGTACAAGTGTTCTTCATGTAGATTAGTGTGCAGGTGGTTTATTAATTCTTTATTGTTATTTATACTTTGAAGTACACACAACAACTAAACTTTAAACCATCAAAGCTCTAGAAATACTTCACCTAGGAAATTTATTAAAAGACAAAATAAACTCTGAAATGTTTGAATATACTAAAACCTAGCAACACATTTGTAATATAGGCATAAATTAATGTAGAAATATGATAGTGTGTGTGTAAAAGTGTTATTCACTTAATTAAAATTTTAATTTATTTAACTTAGGTTATTGTAATGGAAAAAATATATTGTAGATGACATACTGACAGTAAATGATTAATGTTTAAAAATAAATTCTTATATACAGGTATGTAACTATTGTTTGGAACTAAAGCCCATGTGTTTTCATGATTATAACCATCAATACAGTTTAAAAAAATTTACAAAAGGCAGTGAATACAAATCAGAATGTCTAACTAATTAGTAAAATGTTGAAAAAATTCACATTGGCATAATGTTGTATTTCTAATTTCCATATGATATTTTGTGCTTTGATTGTACCTTTGTGATCAGTCCTTAATTTTTATATTGAAATTTGCATATTGTAATTTTAACTTTTTTGGTAATTATCAACCAATAAATAGATCTTGTGGGAAATAGGTGAGATTTTCAAATTGGTTTTTTTGTATTAATTTAGTCTTAATTAGCTCATAATGCAAAAATGCATGTACTTTACATAAACAGAAGATGAGATTATGCATTCAGAAATAAATCCTAAAGCACTTCCAAAAACAAAAACCAGCAACAAAGCGAAAGAACAAGTTTCACTGCTTTTTTTTTCAACACCTTTGAAGTTTCAAAATTGGGAATGCATCGAAATTAATTCAATATAGTAAATAGGGCATCTGATAAAGTAGTGTTGGACCTGATTATTGCATCTTATGAAAAAATAATATGTATATGATAAAGGAAAAAAAAACAGATGTATATGATGAGGAAAAAAGATTTTGATCAGATGAATAATAATAATAATAATAATAATAATAGGTAATTAATTTAAATGAGAAGCAATAAAAGAAACGGTTTGGGGCAGCTTGAACGGTTTGGTTTCTCAACCTCGAGGTCAGGGTTTCAAAATTGCTTGTGTCCCTGAGCAAGGCTTTATCTACGTTGCTTCTCTTCAACCAGGAGTATAAATGGGTACCTGGTGGGGTTGCCTGCTCCTGCGCTGATTACCAGCAGCAACACATAAAGCATGTAGACCAAATGACCAGTTAAAAGAACTGTGCTTTACAACCTCAAGGAAGAGGCGCATTATAAATGCCCACACGAGTACCAGTACCAATAATATTAAACCTCAGTATTACATTGTTGGGGGCCTGTATGAGCATGACAAAAATAATTATGACCTAAAATTCATAATCCTAACATGAAAAAGAAAATATTAAAAAAAAAAAAAAAAAAAATACCCAATTCAAACAAAACAGATAATCCCCCACCTCGTTTCAATACCCTTATATGCGTCACTATCATGCATACTGTGTAATATCCATACAGGACACTAAAGTATTTATAATGGATCTGTACTAATTGCAATGACTTTTAGAAAGATATTAATTCACTAATGTGAAGATAACAGTAATTTTGTTAGCAATATCTCAAGAAGTTTTTGTAACATTTATAGTTACTGTATGTAATGTAGCAGGAAAAGACACGGTGCTTAAATTTCCAGTATTAAATTTTCTGTTCAAATGCACCATGTGCAGGATTTTCCTCATTGTATGGCTTTTTATTGCGTCCATGAATTTCTAGTTGAAAGATGATTGGATGGCAATAAAAACCAACCATGCATAAATTGTAAGCAGCTGTGATACACTTTGCAATGCGATAAGCCTAAAGATTATTAAAATAAAATATAATTAATGAAATATTCTCGCGTATAAGGTGATCCATGTATAAGACAATTATCCGAGTTTGAGATGATTTTTGGACAACTTTTGTATAAGACGACCACCCACTTTTACCGTCGCAATTCCTACTTTTTACTGCTGTTTATGGTTTTGGCATCTAGCTGGCTAAAAACAGAGCCAAATGTGTGGATAACCTTTCATCATCTTATTTCCCCGCATTGAAAAAGCATTGAAATCCCCGCATTGAAAAAGCGGTTTTAGCTTCATTTCAGTAGTAAATTTGCATGTTATGGATGATCCGCACAAAAGACGAACACAATTTAAGAATAAAAAATTTGTATGTGTTGCGCGTATAAGACAGCTTCCTGTCTTCATCTATTTGTACTTAAATCATTTGTATGTTGAGTAGAAAAGAAACGTGTAAACATTCAAATTTGTTACAAATTTGGGATTTTGATTGTAAAGCATGGTTTGTATTATGATAACATAATTCTTATTATGCAAGTTTACAATTGATGATTTCATATAGGAATTATATAAAACAAATCAATAGAGAGTTTGGAAGCAGCGCGTAATTGAATCAGAGCTTTGAGGTAGAATAACAGTTGAATGATTGCCTCATTAAAGCTTACGCATTGATTGAAATCTTCTAATTTCCCGACATCTGCTCTGTTTCGTTGTCCGACATCAAATGCTAGAGCGCTGCGGAAATAATTGTTTTGAACTGTTTATCAATATTGAAAGGATCCTATGAAATAACATGTTCTTAGATCTGTAGGCTGCCAGAGTATTCAAGAAACATTTGTTTTTAGAGGTGAATAAAACAATTGGTTCATACAATGTATTTTATGTTAGAAATGAATATGATGAGGCATACTAGTTTAATACATATAGTTTTATGTTGGTGTGTACTTCATTTCTTGAAGTATGTTTTATTCTTTTGTAAAAGAGTTTTATGTTAAAAAATGTAATATATTATTCATTTACACAAAAATACAATAGTAATAATTTAAGTTGCAAGGTTTTTTTTTCTTAATTTTAAAAATTCAAATTCTCAATAATGAAGAAAGCGCCACCATCATTTTTAATGTTCTTACAAATTTTTAGCTAACATATCTGGTACAGGAGATGAAAGATGGATTTGTGAGTGCGATGCAAGAGTTGTCCGTCATTCAAAGTGAGGACCTAGCCCTTCATGATCAAGTTACAAAGCACAAAGAAGACGTGAACAACCAACTAACAGACCTCACTAATGCTGTTAAGGAAATCAAGGTGTGGTAAAAAAAAATCATAATTTGTTGAATTGCCCAAGCGCAGTGACCCCGTGTGAAAATTCAGGGTCGTCAGTCATCAATTTGTGTAAGTTCTTAAATTCTAAGATATATTTACCAAATGACTACAGCTCACTGCTTCTGGCAGTCATCGGCCGATGTGATTCTATGGAGAATTTAATGCCAAGACGTGTGCGCAGCGGATTGTTTTTAATGACTATCCGTTCAGACTGCCAGCATAAGGCATCAAATCGTCTATGGTGCACAGAGAGCGGAGTTAGATTCGTAGTTCGATGATCGTATGATCGTTGTACAACGATGCAGTGTGTGCCCTGCTTTCCACTATGCATTTTGATTAGTAAAATGGTAACAATATGCCTAATATTTATGATTAAAGTATACAATTGTTTCATTAAAGCAAACCTCATAAATGTATATTAATAATTTTTTTGAAAAAAAAAAAAAGCAGGCCCTTGATTTTAAGATCTTCGCTAGGTTGGGCTTGGGCAACAGAAAGTATTTTGCATAATTTTGCTTCTAGTATGAAGATACTCCTTGCCAATGTACTGTATACACTTCTTATTTTCCGTTACCCCATTTTTAAAAAACCAAGTAATAAATGGTGATAATATGAAAAACAGGGATTTTGCATTGTTTATCAGGAATATAGAAGCTACATCTATAATTACTATACTAGAATTAATGATAAATAATTCCAATGATATCCCTAATTATTTTTCAGACTGAAATGAGAGAGGCATTGTCCAAAGTTAAACAGAATACTGCCGCTACTCAACATCTTAGTGAGCAAGTAGAACATTTACAGTACGAACGAACATTACTGATTAAAAACTCGGAGGTCGTACGGTATGTACTTCTCCTATGACTTGATTGCCAAACAAAATGTCTTTCTGCAACAACATTTTGTTCTCCTTTTTCTATGACAAGACACAGAGAAATGCCACCAAGAGACTCACATCACATACCCTATAGTGGTCCTTCCCAGTACTCATTGAAATCTATCTATGCGTTCATTCGTGAAGTCCATTGGCTACGAGTCCAGCAAAGAATTAAATTCAAAATACTACTTATAGTCTGGAAACCTTTTGGGCGTATGCCCATCGTACATATCTAAATTCATCAACAAACTTACAAATTTGCGATCAACTCGATTTTCCTCCGCAACACATCTTGTCAGACCAATACCTCGTAAGCGTATTGGCGATGATTCTTTCCCATCTGCAGCGGCTCAACTATGGAATATCCTGCCTCCTTCCATTAAAATCTTTCACTCTGCCAGGCAATTTAAGGCAAACCTATCTGTGCAACTGAGTTTTTTGTGTGTTGGGTATTTTTTGCACTTATTTCATTTTAATTATTTATTTATTTATTTTTTTTATCTTCTATTATGTTTGACTTACTTTGGACTTTGATTCATAAAAAGCATACTATGTTGGTTTTGGTTGGGATGGATTGTACTTGAGGGAAATATTGATCACAGTGGAGGGTTTAGCAGCGCTTTGTAACCGCAAGGAAGCGCTATAGAAGTACCATGTAATAAGTAACTCTGCTCCAATTATAATATTTACATGCAGCATTAATGGTATGATTCATGCAGTTACATTTACTCTGAGATACATCGGACTACGTCTTGCTCGATTTGTTGCCTTTAGTTTCAGGGACCCTATAGGATCATATCCTTATAGTACATACACTTTGTTGGGGCTACCACAAAACTACAATAGCTTTACAAATACCCTACCATCTACCACTGATCCCAATAATATAATACAATAAAGAGGTTAGTGTTCGCACCTCAAGCAAAGCTGTACATGTGGAACCTATTTACAAAAAAGAAATACACAGAGCACTAAAAGTAAGAATATAAGCGTTGTCTACTTTTATAGGTCATTGATGGTATATCAGTCAAAAGAATTAAAATATAATTTAGCAACACCGCAAATAAATAATGAATGTTAAATCTACAGCTTCAGTAATATCCTTTTAAAAAGCTCTTCTTGGTTGTAATAATGCAGAATTCTCTTGTGGGAATAAGTTATCTTGACCACATGTTAAAGTATACCATTAGAAAAAAATATTCCATTAGTTCCAATTCCTTGACTGGTATAAGCTCACAACATTGAGCCAAATTTGAGGGTGGGCATATACCTAAGGAATCCCCAATTAATAAAAAAAAATCATTTTCAACTTTATAGAGATGGCCAATTAAAGGCACATCACACCCTCTCCATGGTGGCAAATTAGTTCCACTAAATAGGTTAAAATACTAAAAATGAGTTTCCAATGGAATAGAGATTTAATTCTGCATTGTAAATTTTCGCACCCTTCCCACACACCCCCCCTCCCCAGGCTGAAACCAGCCTACGACCCTGGTGGGCTTACACTTAAGAAACTACAGTAGTCTCTGTGTTGAGCTAAACTTTGGAAATAAAATTCAATACTTTGCACTGCATAGTAAATAATGATAATAATAATAATAATAAAATATATTTAGTGCACCAATTCCAAATATTATCGAAGGCGCAGCTACCTGTCAAAGTTTGTTAAAAACAGTTTTTAAATTAACTTTAAAAGATAGTTGTGAAGATGAATTTAATGTAAAGGGGAGTTAATTCCAATGTATAATTGACGTTTGATTGAAAATTTGAATGAGAAAATAGATCTTAATATAATAGTAAACTAACTACTAATTGTTTATACTCTCATTTTCACATCAACATGCGTGTCACAGTTTCCCCCCATACCGGTTTGTAAAACACTTCTCAATGTAAGCTTATTTTCTGTTTGTTATGTAGAAGGCTCAATGTGAGTTGAAATCTCATGCCATTAAATACTGTACTATTCTTAGTGTATATAGCTTATGTGGATGTAATGCTTGATTGAAATGTCAACTACCTCTCCAATCTAAGACAATTTTGTAGATAATGTCAAGTAGACTTAGTATCATATTACAGTAATTATCAATATATATTTAAGATGTATTCCATATATAAAACAAAATAATTCTGATTAATATAATAAATAATCTTTTACTTACTTTATTTTTTAATTAAATACTGTACAGTATATGATTTATATATTTCCAATTTCATATAACTTTCTATACTATCACTATATTATATTTTTTAATCGAAGAAACAGTGGTTGATGAGACATCTTGAAGATACACTCCCCCAACAAATTGTGGTTGTTCTCCCCGACAGGGACCCTGGCCCCCCCGGCCCCACCCCTATTTCAGATGTCACCAAATTGAATGTGTGTTTCTTTGGTGTGCTATCATTGGAATCTAGATCTTCCGCATATGAGGCTTGCCATCCCAAAACCAGCGTCAATAACCAAAAAAAATATATTCTTATTCTTCACATTGTAGCCTTTAAAATGATGGGTCATTTACTGGAATCGATTTACTGTTGCCAAAGTTATGAGTAAAAGTATTATGACTTCT
>NW_022685291.1:1559214-1622041 GCF_011630105.1 Anneissia japonica
AAACCCCCCCCCCCCCCCCCCCCTTTGAAGGACCTGGCTACGGGCCTGCAATACTGCCACATTCTTTTGCTAATTACTCAGTTTAATATACATGGACAGTGTGCTGGTTTTGGGATGGCATGCCCGAAACTATTGCTTCTTAATTATATTACATATCTTAATTAACTTAAACCTTCTGTAATTCAGAAAGAAACACTTGAAGACGACATACCGTGCAGAGACTCCAGACCATGAGGATGACAACAGGAAAGAAAAATTGAATGATTCTGATGCGGATGTTGCCGATGAAAAGCTTGATATATCTAACTTGAGTAAGCGTGCTGGGTTTATTTCAAATTCCAAATGATTACATAACAGTTATAGTATTTTCATACAGTACTTTTGAATAAAGCTTATACTAATTTAACTCCTTTATTCATCATTTATATTATTTATTTATTCATTCGGTTTAATTGTCTTACAGGAAAAAAGGTATGAATAAAAACACCATTCAATTTCTCTGACTAAACATCAGTTATGAACATCAAATTTTGGTTTCTCAGATTAAACAATGTTTGATTTGAGTTTGATGTATATTGTCTTAGACTTCTAGTATATCTGACCTTGTGTCTTTTCATGTGAATTGGAATTTAGGCAATAAGGATATGGTATAAAGGTACAAAATACACATAAAAAGGTAAATATTAAACCTTGCTAAGCCTAAATCTGGCTTAAATACACACCTTACCATCTAATATCCTCATTAAGCAACAGCTTCTTGAGCAAAGGAGTTTGAGATTTGGTAAGTAATCATTTATGCACCACTTCAACATTATAGATACCCTACTTTTTTGACCCCGCTTTTAACATCTTGTGATTAAGCCAGGCTCTACGTTGTAGAATTTATCTTTTACCCATTCCAACATTTTTTTTTCAAACACCCATTCAGAAAAAAGAATTGTACAACGTATCAAATATGATTTTTTTCTCCAGAGCTTACCTTATCGCCATCTTTCCAATTAATGACAAACACAGGTAAATAGTGTTTATAAAGGTATATTTGAGTAAATTAATCTTGATGAACACACATTATGTGCACTTTGAAAGGCTAACATCCTTACGCCACAACATTATATTCTGCAGTGGATATTGGCGCCATGGAGCATGATTGGCGCTGTACTAGTATGATTGTTCTTGAGAGATAATAAACATTTGATGAGGTAGCAATGCAATTTATAATGTGATATTGTAATATTAATGAACATTTTATTAATTATAAATCAAAAAGCATCATAAATTAGAATAGGATAATACAAGTTTACATAAATTCAATCAAGCATGTAATTGCAACTCACAGACTAAGATTTGTATAAAAAATTAGAGAAGTCAGACAAGCTATTTTTAATGATTATTATTTATTGCTAATTATTGTTCTCATTGGCACCAGAGAGCCACTAGGCAGTGATTTACTGTAGTTTACTTATTAGAAATTGTGTCTGGCCAATTGAGTGATTTTTTCCCCTTTCTTTATCATTATGTGTTTTTTATTTTTATTTTTGGACCAAATAAATGAAATAAAATGAAAGCTTTTTATTTAATAATTTTTAACTTGTGGTATCAAAGGTGATAAACAACCATTACCTTGTCATCATAATACTAATTCATTATTTATTCTTTGATGCAATCAGTCAGCAGCAAGAATTGCATTTAGTCTTCATTTTATGAATTTCATCTGATTTTCCAGCCTGATTGGGTGAAAGCAAACACTTACTAATTGTTGTGTCTTGCATGGTGTGTTACTTAAGCTTCTGTAATTTGCACACACCTCTCTTGTTTCATTAATCGGCCATTATAGATGCTGCATACATAAACAAGTATTATAGTAATTATCATATTCCTGATTGCTTGGATATAATAAGTGAAAGCAATATTCAAATAGTGTTTTTTTTTTGCTGACAGTAAAGTCATTTTCACTATCAAACTCATGTGATGCTCATTACATTTTTATTCATTTTAATATTTAAGTTTTTTGAAAGTATTTTTAACTAACTTACTGATACATTTTTATACTTGAACTGAGCAGTAATACAATTTTATTTGCATATTAAATGTATACTGTACAAATATTAATGTCCTAATATCACACTAATGATATACGTTTTAAGATTTAAAAACAACACAACAAACATTTTTCACAAACAGACTATATCAGACCCATTATATTTAACTAAAAACTAAACAGATTTACCCATCATTAAATATAGGCCAGCAATATGTCAGACTCACTTCAGAATTGATGATCATTATTATGATCCCAGTTATAATAATCTTTATGATCCCAGTTATAATATAATAATTATGGTCCCAGATATAATGACTATGGTCCCATATATGTGATGATCATGATTGTGATCCTAGTTGTGATGATTATGATCGCAGACCTAATGATCATGATTGTGATTCTATAGCAGTTGTGATGATCATGACTATAATCCCAGACATAATGATTATGATCCTAGGTAGGATGATCATGATTGTGATCCTAGTTGTGATGATTATGACCCCAGACCTAATGATCATGATTATGACCCCAGACATAATGATCATGATTATGACCCCAGACATAATGATCATGATCTCAGACATAATGATTATGATTATGATCCTAGATATGATGATAATAATTATGATCATAATTATGATCCCGGCCATCTCAATTTAAGTTATAGTTAAGATAGTTAAAGCGACTTGGATTGAACTGGTAATTACAAAATTAGTAAAATTATAGCAAATAGACATTTTTAGATACCGTATTGTTTAAATAATTCCCTTTTTTGGGTCAATGTCTAGTATACATATCGCAAGAAGAGTTCCTCCCTATTAAATAAATAGAATAGGCTGTTCAAATTCTTCCTCTGTATATGGTTGACATTGAATATTTTTCAAAGATGAATCACCTTTATATATGAAATAATAATAATATGTTATTAAAATATTGAAGAGAAGCTAGGGAAGGTACTGGTCCTCCGAGATTCTGTGCTTATTTTTTTTAGCAAACAAATATCTACCTTATGCAGATCATAATTTGGTGGAGTGAATGCTGATGTGTGGTAAGGACTGTTGCCTTTTCTAATTTAAGGCAAATATTATGTTTCAACATTTTGATGTATATCTACTGTAATTCTTACTGTACCCTCTTATGAATCATATTAAAACATGACTTTTAAGCCCCTCTTTTTACAGCTTATATTGAATCAGTGTTACATTATGTAAAGTAGTGACTTATATTTGAAAAGTTAAAGTTGTAATCGATTTCATACTAATTTTTTGAGAAAATTAAGGAAACTGTCAATGTCTATATTAAGCGTCAAAATGTCAACGTTCCAATTTGCGTGACTATTTGATGAGGAGCACAAATCAAATTACTGTAATTGCATCCACAATTGCTGTGTACTTTGTGTGACTGCTAAATTATCATATTAAAACATGTGAATTTTATAAAATTTCAAAAGTACAGTACAGTTGTTTTGGAATCCCTGGTCGTAAAACTGTAGAAAGAAGATGCGGACATTTCTAATAGGTGAAGGTTGTAAAGAATTATGTTTCACAATATTTTATTCAAAATAAATCCTTTTGAATGTAGTACATATAATAATAGTAAACACATTATGTAAATCATGTAGTGTTTATTAAAATGTAATATACAATAGGAATAGCTAGTTATAATTATACATTGTAAAAATATTATTGCTAAAAATATTTATTATTTATTTATTTATTTCCGTCTTTTGTGTGATTACAATTTCAGTGACGCAGCAGTGGTATCACAAGTAAAAATAATAAAAGAAAAGCAAAATGAAGAAAGAAATTGAACTAAAAACAAAACTAATGAGTTAAAGAAAAACAATATATACATAAATATAAAACTAAACTAATATACAGAGCCGATTGCCATGTGTCTTGTATTTTTGGGCTAAATGTATAAATTTATACATTATTATTGCTATTTATCTTGATATAAAATATGTATACTGTAACTATATTTAAAAATTATACTGTCACTGTATTAATTACACAAAATACTGTTAAATATTTATTATACGTTTTCCGTATAGTTATTTGAAGCTGCCTGCATATATGAGATCTGCTCATGATTTCATGTAGACTATCAATTAAAAATGTGGTGTAATTAGCAAAGTTGAGATATTTGGGCCGATGTAGCTGCCATTTGTCTCATTTTGATATATGTAGCTACTTTAAGAGCCACTTATGCAGACTTGTCTTTGTGAATTTACTTCGCTTCTCTATCTCGCTTTTAGTATTGCTTACACAAATCATTACACTTTTGATGTAATACAAGCTTATATGCTGTTGTCATTTTTCGTCTAATGGATTTTCTGGCTGGTTGCCAAGCAAAGCAAGATTCTCCGCCATTGAATAGTAGAGACTAATTATTATATTAATATTAATAAACTCTTTCCAGTTGTAGTGTGTCCTTGAATGCACTATGTTTCCATCAATGTTTGGCATGGGACGTTGCAGAGACGCCCTGTACAAATTTTATTGTAATGTAAATCGACCCTATGCTCACCGTCCTGCACTCACTAGCAATATTTTTAACTGAAACGTATAGTTTTTTCTGAAGTACAGTATTTCCCAGAGTTTCAAGGAAATAAAAAGACTACACCTAGTAAAGAAAAATGATTTAGTGTTTCAATGATTTTTAGTAAAATGTATAATAATAATAATAATAATAATAATAATAATAATAGCGATTTTTCTAGTGCAAACATCTCCATCAAAATAGGTGCTCAAGGTGCAGTGTCTAAAAAAAGAACAACAGATGAGAACAAACAAGAATCACAAGAAAAATGTAAAACACAGAATCATCTTGCAGCCTCAGCCTATGCTAGTGGCTGATCGAGACTGCAAAGGCATAAAGTAATATTGAAACAGCATATAATATTTTTATGACTAATAAAAAAGATGCATAATATAATACAATTACTATGGACACAAACACAGAAATAATTTCAAAATTAAACAAATAATTATTAATAAATATTGTATTTATATTAATTATATTGATGAAAAAAAATAGCTTTGAGAAAAATCCAATTAATTTATTTTAAAAAACAAAAAGTTAAATGATTTTAATCTTTTTACATTGTTATATTTTATATTCCATAATGTGTGCCCTAAGGGCAGAAAAAAAATAAACAAAGGAATGAATGTAGAAGCTCCCGTTAATATAGTAAACACACTGTGAACTGTAAATTTGTGATCTGAAAAATATTTGTCTGCCGAAAAGGTCTAAAAAGGTGCATGTACCATTTAACATCATATATCAGCATTTACATTTTTTTAAATAAGAAAATATGTTTTTTCTTTATCTAATCTGTTATTAATATCAGGAATGAAAACAATATCTTTGAGTTTTTTATGTCTTAGTTGTTGCAATGATGGCACCAACGGCCCCAAGCCCTACAACGAATGCTTCCATCAACTGAATGTTGCCTTTATTTAAACTAAAGAGCGTGTGACCGCCGTTGACATTTCCATCATGGCAAAACAAAATAGGATATGAATTCTGAAAAACAACATAACTCATATAAGAGTTATTTTAAGGAATACAATTTTTTCCCCATTAATATATTATTTTTGTTATTGACTGTTTGTAGTGGTCATATGATGTGGTGGTATACACATTTAATGAAACTACTTGTTTACAGTAGGTTTTCTAAAAAACATATTGTAGTTGCAAGAATACTTGTCATAGTGAGTACTGAAGATATCTTTTATTTATTATTATTGGATATATTAAATTAAACCTAGAATTTCTACTAATTACATTAAACAAAACCTGTGTATTAGTTACCTAATTTTCTTCTTATTACCATTTATTAATGGTCACCTGTTATGCTGTTTATTAATAAAGTGCAAGGGTCACAGTGAGGTTGAGAGCTGCAATGGAAATTTACAGTGCAATCAACCCTGTTTTGCTATTTGATTGCTGTTAGTTATTTTGTATTCTATTATCATTATCATTAAAATGGATTAATAATAATTTTCTTTCATTTGATCTTGTTTATTTTTAATTTAAAACAATTACCTTAATGCTCATTTGCAAATATTATATTATATTGTAAATATACCAACTCTTAATTGTAAATATCAATATTCATTAAATAATTTCCCTAGGTTAAATCCTTAATTACTTAAAATTTTACTAGGTTTAATGTTTGTCCATAATTTGTCAAATATTTTCTATTGCATTGTTTATCTTAAATTATTTAGAATTTTACATTTTACTTGTCATGTAAGTCTGTATTTTTTTTCTCTCCGTTAAAATATTTATCTGATGTAATGTTTGATACTATCAAAGATTAAAAATATTTATTTTTATTTATTAGTATCTATCCATCTGTCTAAGTTAATTACACAGACTGCTATAAGTACATGTATTTTTTTTCATGTTAAAGCAAAATCTATGATAGTTTACATTATGGATTACCTTAGGTTAAGAAAATAAATTTGCTAGTTTTCATTATTGTGTTTTTTGTTTATTTTTATATAAATCTTTAAAAAAGGGAACAATAATAATAACAATAGTAATATGATAATAATAATACATATATTATTATTATCATATTATTATTAATATACAGTATAATGTTGTTCGAATAATGGACAAATATATCATGTAGCATAGCTGTCAATGAATGTTGTCCTATAAATAAATAAATAAATGAATAAATTAATTAATAAATAAATAAATTAATAAATTAATTAATAAATTCAAGTAGTATGAATTGCAGTTATTTATATATTGATCACAGAATGCCAATTAGTTTGGTCATATATCAAAATGTCTTAAAATTGTACACTCTTAATTTATACTACAAATTTCTAATGCATAAATTTTCCCCATTTCTGCTGGATAATACTGTTCACTTCAATTGATAGAGTTTGCAAATTTTCCATATCGGTAGGCGTTAGATTTTCATCATCAGAATGAGCTTGGTGATAGCTCATTAATTTTATGTGTTGTAAATTCACCACAAAGCCAAATGATCTAGCTTTCTGTTGCAACGATTGAAAATCAACCTTTTCAGCACATTATATTTAATCACACCATATTCATATATCTATCATTCAGTCTACTTTATATAATTAATGTTTTACTTTAGATTTTTATGTGTTTCTAATTTTTTAATGTTTTATTTTGACACAAGAAAATAGTTAGTTGGTTGGTGAAACTGTGATAATTGTTTTTAGCCAACTCGTAAAGTGAATTGGCCTGTCATGCTAAAATTGTTCCAGGCGTATCGGTCTGCTGGAATAACTTGGCCAAAATTGGTCCATGTTGACCAATTTTGGATGCTAGCATATGAAATAATACTGTGGGTTCAGGCAAACCAGAATACATAGTGCGTGAAGATTACGTTTTTTCCAGCCAATTTTAACGATGAAACTGTTTCAGCAGACCAGTTTTGGTTGTGACGGGCTTATGATGGGCTGAAAAATATACAACACTATTACATATATTTCCTGATAGAGGCTTCATTTGTGATGAATATTAGACTGTATTATAGTATTTTGAGAAGAAAGAGGAATTTATATACTTCTGTCTAGGGACATACTGTATGATGTAGAAATCTGAAATTGATGTGCTAAGCCTATTTCAATGATATCCTATGTAATACATTGGATCAGGGCTTCCATGGAAAGCAGTGCTAATTATTAAATGGTTGTAAAGAAAGCTCAAATAAATATATAATTTAAATGTGGTGTATAAAAAATCAAAGTTTATTTGTCTGGGCTTCTCTGATTATGAAAATTAACAGGCATAGATATTTGTGAATTTGCTGCAAGAAATTTAAGGGTATATGCAAAGATTGGTTTCTGAGTTAATAATCTAATTTGATCCTTTTAACTGAGCTATTAAAAGTTTTAATTTAAGTTTTTTTTTCCTTTTTTTGGCAGACAAGTACAATTTTAAGCTTGTTCTCTTGTCAGGTATTTTAGATTATGATTCTGATGCATCAAATGATGAGCTTGACCTCGATAATAAGGAGGAGTACTACAAAGACTTGGGCGAGAAGGATTCTGCAATGAGTGACATGGAGGAGAAACAAGTGGATGGCATCAATGTTGCTGTCAAACGTGTCGTGGAATTAGGAAGACGAAATGAGGTCAGTTCCTTAAACCTCATGTAAAGCTCTGTCCACACTTGACCAAAACTTGTTGTATGCCCATATATAGTCATGATGTGTCTATATATGGTCATGATGTGTCTATATATGGTCATGATGTGCCTATATATAGTCATGATGTGTCTATATGGTCATGATGTGATGTCAACTGACCATATTTAGGCATGTCATGTTTTTTTTTTTTCAAATAAAATTTGATAATCTGGACAAGGCTAATAATAAACATAAATAATATATTTAATATCAAAAATGTAAAATAAATTCATCTGCTTTCAACGATTATTTGATTATTGTGAAGATTATTATTGTTTTTCCAATGATATTTCTTCAACATTTGTGGCAAAAACAAGCCAAACCAGTCACTCGTCGCAAATTGTGTTTCAGAGAAAATGGCCAAAACATGCTGGAATGTCAAATTTTTAAAAATGTATTTTATTGCACTAAACTAATCTTTACATATCTATACATCATTCTATGCTGTTATTTTCCCCATTTTCAATGTTAAAACAACACTTTTTAAGGATTTGATGATAGTTTCTGCATGAGAAATGCCTGCATAAACTTTGAAGGCTGATTTCTCATATATTGTTTTTAAACAGCTGTATGTTTAAACGCTTGTAACTTCATAAGGAAATGTCCGATTTGAATGATTTTTTTTACCATTTTATAGCTATTATTTTACTCTCTATTAATAACTCAAACTCGATTTTTGCGACGAGTGACTGGTTTGGCTTGTCTTTGCCACATTTAGTGACAGTTCAAGATAAAACGAGCGACTTGAACCAGCGCCGATGTTAAGGCTGTAGTTAGCGGCACCCCTACTGTACCCCTTGGCCACTCGAATCGTCCTTTTCAGGCAAACATTCCAAAAGATATCTAGAATATATACCAAAAAGCAGATGAACCAGAGTCAGTTTGAGGCATCAAGTAATGAGAGATGAACAATACCTTATGTACAGGAGCTCTAATCATTTTAGTGTCTGATAGCCTATAAAATGCTAGATAATATTGCTCAAAACTTGAATTCATTTGAATATTATAATTGTTTTTATCGTTAAAAATATAATAATTGATTGAAACTTGATGAAGATAATTTGAATGTTTTGGCTATTAAAAGTTTATTGATCATGGTATCCATTAAATATAGTATTTCACAAGTAAGAAAATCAAGAATGTTTGTACTGTTTATACAGGGGTCAGGTGCATCCTGTAGCAGTTCTTTTGGGGCCACAGACTTCCCACCAAAACAGACAGAGTACATATCATCTGAAGAAGGTAGGATCCCAAGAGAAATCAGTATTTAACAAAGCATAGGCCTAAATCAAATCAAAGCAAACATTATATTATCCTTTCTGGAGTATATTTTTCTATAGTATCCTGTCTATACAAAATTGATGTGCTGATAAATGATGATGATGTTGGCAGTGGGGACAACAATATATGATGATAATAGTAATAATAATAAAAACATCTTGATAATGATGGTAATGATGATATAATAAAGGAGATGATGATAATATTGAAGTAAAATTGTATAAATTAAATACATTAAATGTTAAATGCCCACAAAAATGAATAAATATTACATGAAAACTTGCTAAATTTAGACGATGAGAAATGGAAGTACATAATGTACAAAGGATAAAATACAGATAGCAGTAACAACAACAGTAGACTACTTTCATTCATTGTTTCTTTAGCTCTGAGGCAAACTCTGGCCAAGCAGTTCCTAGAATCAGAAAGACGTTATGTAAACCAGTTACTAACAACACAAGAGCAGTTTAATAACCCCCTGCTTGGGGAAGGGTTTATCCCCCAGCCAGATATCAGGTAATTTACCCTTAAGGCTTAACAATTAATAATAATAATAATAGTGTAGTTTTATATAGCGCACATATCCATCTAATGTAAGATGCTCAGGGCACTTGAATTAAAGAAGTGTTGATGTTTAGACAATTAATATTGCAAATCTGGTTAAATTTCATGATAAACATATAAATCAAATTAATATATTGATTATTTTAAACTTCATATGAGGCTTGCCATCGAGCCAAAATTAGCATCTATCTGAGTAGTATAGAATAAGAATGTTAGTACAGAGAAGCTGTAATATCAAGCGCCCTGAGCATCTTTCATTAGATGGATATGTGCGCTATATAAAACTACACTATTATTATTATTATTATTATTATTATTAATACTTTACTCATAACTTTGGCAATAGTAAGTCTATTTCAGTTGATGATCCATCATTCTTAAATCTTATAATGTCAAGAATATGGATATATATACATATTAAAAAGTATATTTTCTTGTTTTTTAGTCATTAATGCTAGTTTTGGAATGGCAAGCCCCAAATATGAATATATAATCTATTTGAACATTAATAACTTCAAATATTCATTGTGAATTAAAATATTTCTTCATTTTATTATGTTAATATGGTAACTGTAAAATTTAAACACTCATTTGTAGCCTAATGTTTTTGGTAGTTATGATGATTATATTTAAGGTGATATAAATGTATCTATGAACGTTCATAAGTAATAATTATATCAAAGACGTATTTGAATACCTCCTTGATTGTATATAACAAAAGAACTACATTTATTAAGTCTTCCTTTGTCTTCCTTCTGTAGTCTGATGTTCCCAAATGAGCTGGCTTCATTACTACAGATACACAAATCATTGCTAGCTTCTCTGCATAGTCGTCTGAACACTTGGAAGTGGCAAGGCATGATGGGGGATATATTAGCAAGAATCACTGATACATACAATGTAGGCAACATAACTCCATATTGTTTTTTTTTTTATTGGCATATGACTTTGTAAATGCATTTACAAGTGTATGTATGAGTAGGCTATTATGTATACTGGCATGCGTGTGTGTGCAGTCATGATGATAGGTGTGTGGGGGGTCGGGGGAAGTGTGGATGCTTATGTTTGTATTGTAATATGTGTATTTCAATATTTGTACTTGCATTTCAAGTACTTTGACAACATTAATATAATGATAGAATTCTCAATCATTTTCAGGTTAATACACTTGAAGTGTACACAAGTTACATTGCTAATTTTCCAAGATCATTATCTAAGATAAGCTACTACTGTCAAAAGTCACACACTTACAGAAAATTTCTAAGGGTAAGCTTGTACACGTTTTAGTAGTAGGGTTTTATATTTTTCGTTGAGGTATATACCAATGCTATTTATTTCACCTTAACTCATTTCTCTTCATTTCAGAAATTATTACAAAAATTGGTATACAGAATTTAGAATGTAATAGTATTAACTTAGAATATTTGGAATTGGAAATAATAATAATCAAACCAACAAATAATAATAGAAAATCGATCAGTGAAGCCCTAATTAAAGGAACAAAAGTAATTCATAGTTTATATTTTATGTAGTAGGGTTTTATATTTTTCGTTGAGGTATATACCAATGCTATTCATTTCTCTTCATTTCAGAAAATATTACAAAAATTGGTATACAGAATTTAGAATGTAATAGTATTAACTTAGAATATTTGGAATTGGAAATAATAATAATCAAACCAACAAATGATGATAGAAAATTGATCAGTGAAGCCCTAATTAAAGGAACAAAAGTAATTCACAGTTTATATTTTATGTAGTAGGGTTTTATATTTTTCGTTGAGGTATATACCAATGCTATTCATTTCACCTTAACTCATTTCTCTTCATTTCAGAAAATATTACAAAAATTGGTATACAGAATTTAGAATGTAATAGTATTAACTTAGAATATTTGGAATTGGAAATAATAATAATCAAACCAACAAATGATGGTAGAAAATCAATCAGTGAAGCCCTAATTAAAGGAACAAAAGTAATTCACAGTTTATATTTTATTTGAGCAGAATAATTTTATATAGTTATCATTTTTAAGTTACAAATAAAAAGTCATACCATGAACCCTTGACTGATATTTTCCCTTCATTCAATATATTCTGCACTTGTAAAAAGCTTATTCTCTCTTCTGAGAAAGTTCATGTTCTTCATTATTCATTGTAATTTGTGATTTTTTTTTCATAATTAATTATATTTTAATGTTTATAGTTTATCTGTAATTCAATTGGGTATGTGCTCAGTTAGAAATGCTACACTAATTCAGTTCACTTTGGTTAGTGCTGGTCTTGCCAGTTAAGGTTTTATTTCTTAGCTTGGAATGTGATTGAATATTATAATGAAATGAAATAGATTTATATGTAATTTTACTACACAGAAACAGCTGTCTGGTTTGGGGTTTATTGAGTCCGATCTGGTCAGTAATTTGCTTAGTCCTGTTCAGCGTATACCTCAGTATGTTATCTTTCTAAAGGTAATTATTGCAGTGAATATATTTAATGTATTTTCTATTTTATATAAGCTATACTGCCTGGTAAGGTTTGGAAAACCCCTAAAAAATTCAATCAAAACATGGAGGTTAAATAAATTAACAACTTCCAAATATTGGCCTTGTTTTTTGCAATGACAAATTATCTGTATCGCTTTATGTTGTCATATGGTTTCTGGGACCTCATTGGAAATAAGTTCTTTTTGAAGATTTTTGTGGGCTATCCTGGCATCTGTCTTTTTTAATGAAGTTTTAGCTGTCTCTACCGCATTTTGTATATCTAATGTAATTGTTTTTTATGTGATGCCGAATAAATTTGAATTTAGACACGGATCAAGATGATTCAGTTCTCACAGACAGACCATGGTTCTAAGTTAATGCAGTAACTATTAACCAATCCAAATTGATTTATTTTTTAGCTTTAAATGCAGCCAGTATATCTTTAAAAACTTCTGATGGTATTTCATTTTCTAAAATAACAAGTAATAAGTTATTAAGTATGTGTGCTAATATCAAATTATAGGTGTTAGGAAGACAAAGACAATTTGTATAGTTCTCTCGTGTCTTATGATGAAATATAAAAAAAACCAAAAATAATTATTTTTAATAAAATTAGAAATAGTTTTCATTGATCTTTCACAGCAATTGTCTAAATGTACAACAGCAGATCACCCAGACTATATCTATGTACAGTCATCTATGAAGCGCTTAAACGATTTTGTAACAGACCACAAAACAGTTATAGAGACTGCTATAGAGACAACCAAGGACTTCCCTATTATTCTCTATAAGAGGTTAGTTACGTCACAGAGGTATACCTCCATTGTTGCAACAAACAAAAACAATGATTGATTGATTGATTATGTATTGTGTTTAATATAAATGTAATTCTGGGTTAATTCTACTAACATGTTTTGAAAACAAAGTAAGGACAGTTGTTGTTTTAGCTGAATCAAAACAAACCTCTCCCAGGATGAGAAAGCTCTTGTGGGGATTACTATAATCTGTATTCTATAGTTGGCAGGTGGATGTTACAACTCCACATCTCCTAGTAGACATAAGCTGCTAAATGACATTTCATATTTATCTCTTTAAGTCCTGAAGATTATGGAATATTAAGTCAGCATCTACAAATATATTAATAAAATTATTCAAAAATTTACTTCACTTTATAAATCTGGGATAAAGTGTGTGGAAAACAAATTTTGATAATCAGCAAAAAAGGAGGTTTTAAACATTTGGTGTATAATGGGCTCCTGTAATAGCTTGGGTGAACAGATTGTGCAGGAAAACCAAACATCACTGAATCGTTTGCCAGCAATTTAAGACAAGCAGGCTTGACTTTGATGAGTGTCTCATTTTAAGTTATAAATTACTTGATCCTTGGAGTGATGTTTTGTCCCACGATACCTGATGTGTAATCATAGCGAATACTACTCAATATGTTTCTTAAAATAGTCGAACCCACGACCTCAAAATAAAGAGCCTGGTGTCATAACTACTAGACCACCGAGCTTGCGTTCAGTGACTAGTGTTAAATCCAATCCCCAAGTAGCAGCGGGTCATTTTTTTATTATGTGTGCAATAGAGTGAGTTAAACATTGAACTGAATACAGTTTGAGCAATAGTTATTAAACTACATAAAAATTCTATATTATTATTTTGAGATTTTTTGACTTAGAGTCTTATTTTTATAACATTACTCAGTATGTTCCCAAATATTTCTATTATTAATTTTTTTATGTTTTTTTCAGACACACAAAGTGACCCTTAATAATTATAATGGTTGACTTAAAGCACATATTGTGGAGACCTGTATGCGCTTAATAACATAAATGAGAAAACAAAAACGGACCATAAAAGTAATACTTAATCTAACCCTCAAGAAGTGTAGGAGTTAGTCCATATGCTTTGATACTTCTATATAAAGTGCTATATACATTTTATTATATTTATAATTTCTTCATACTGTAGGCACTTTGAATACTACTATAGTACTGATTTTCAAAGTGGTACAGGGATGAGAAACATATATACGGTGTTTGAGCAATTGATGTTGATTATTATGTTAAATGATTTTGGAATGAAAATATTGACATTTCTTGGAATAATAATTGAACTATGACATTATATTTTGTTATTGTTGTATTTTTTAATGGTATTACTCATCTTCATTAGTACCTTTTTGAAATAGAGCCTGTTCATTAATGTATTCATTGTCTTATATTTGGTTTTTAGAAAAGAAAATAAATCATCAAACTATTGTGATAATACAAGCATGAATGCTAAATCACCAAGCCAGGTTAGCTCAACAAAAGACAGTGGAATCCACTCAAACGATGAACAAATACCCGAATCCAGAACGAACAGGTACAAATACATCGCATACTATGAAGCGTCAGTGTCTTTATCAAGCAGGGTTCAAGTTGAATCCTGGCTGAATTTTTGTTTTCACTTGCAGTTTTTTCATCTTTATTCCATTTATGATTTATGTTGAGAATTTGGGTTTAGCGTTTATCTGTTTATTTGTCATAAAATAGGTATAGGTAGGTAGTTCTGTAAAAGAAAAGTTGTCCATGGATTTTTGGGCCAATAGTTAAAATTACCTTATTATCATTATTTACTATTTGATTTTTAAAAAATAAGAAAGGGTGCACATGTATTAATAATTTTGTATCATTTATTTTTATTTCATGTACTGTATGTAGTAAATTACTAATTTATTATCATTTTTATTGAATATTGGCTGTAGATTGATTGAGGAACTAAGTCACACCCACCAGTTATTGAGTGAACTTGCTGCGAGCCCAGTGTTCCAACTCAAATCTACTGATACGCTGCATGGATCTCAATTTTCTGATTTCAGATCAAAAGCTATGAACAAATATCACGCAAAATCTCGTAATAAGACTAGGCTGCGCCAAAAGATGCTACAGTTTAGATCAGCACCATCTCTGAACAGCATGAATGCAGGTTTTGTTGAAGAGTTGGGGCAATCCGACGATGTTTGGATGAAAAACTCTAATGTAGATAGTTATCCTGATCCAAATCTTGCGAAATCTCAACCAGCATTGGCGAGATATGGTCTGCTTCCTAGTAACCATAACTTAGGTCAGTTAGGTTTAATTCACAGTAACCATGGTAATGTAGCTCAGCTGACAGGTGGATACAGTTTGATGCCTGACATGGTGATTCCTCATGCTGAAATAAATGACATCAGTAATTCACCATATCTGACAGAAAAATTTGACTTTTCTAAGCCAAGGTTTTTTGGTAGTAAACAACAACGGACACTTCCATCTGCACCAACTTACGGCATATATGGCGCAGACGACACCGATTTGGATAGTGTTTGCTATGTGCCATCAACGCTTACAAATGCACCATCACGAACAATGCAGTTAAGAACAAGGAATACGGTCAATGCGAGAGTTGAAGAAAGTAGTAAAATAACGGGTTGTGATGATGGCGAGAGCTCCAGCTTTCCAATACGTGAAAGTCCAGTACGAGATGCAGAGGATTTAATGTACAAAAGCTTACCAATTATTGCTCCTTGTGAAAGTCCTGTATGTCAAAAGTCATCCGACACATACGGAACACCAACTTACGATTCTATGTCAGTCGGTGGTGCTAGTGTCGCATCTGAGCATTCTAAACACTTCTCTCAACCAGATTTACGCAAGATTAGTCAGTCTCAGAATCGCAAAAAAGAAAACATGGCAGACAATGCAATGCCAACGCCGATGACAGTATGGCATGAAGCGAAAGAGGATGAACTAGCGAGTGATCATAAAGTGAAATCACATATCAAGAGGCGTGTAACAGAAGACTCAAAGGTGTCATCTAAGAAATCCTTCAAAGATTCACTGAAAAACATATTCTTCAGGAAACGGTAAGTACAGACTTTTGCAACAGTGTGCGAGTCACATTTCACAGCCTAGAATTTTCCAGCCGAGAATTAAACCATATGCCATGACTGATGTAAGGGAAAACTGACAATACTCTAAAATTACTTTACTAATTATAACACATTGCATATTTTTTACAGTGGGTTAAAACAAAAATTTTACCATTCTGGATACAAAAAACCTAATAAAAATTTACTTAATTATATATTATATATTTTCATCATTGTCTTTTAGTTGGGTTAAAAAAATTGGTCTTGTGAAATTGGCATTACAGCAGAAGACAATCCAAAGAGAGTGTTCTGCATTCTTTAACATGCACATGGGCCATGTTTTACATTTAAACAGCTTGATGGATAAACCCAGGAAGACAAGCCTCTATCATGTAGTCTACAATATTTTAAACAATCCATTAAGTATGTACTATAATGTAATTATATACTATTAATAATATAATTCTATCAATGTCATATATTTTTTTTCAATCAAGAGGTCAGACAAGCAAAATTGTCCAGATTACTGAGCACAAAAGTGAGCCGGAGTTGAAAGAGAGGTCTGATGAACTTTTCTGCACAAGAACAATGCAGCCGGTGTTAGGCTCCACTTACCAGGATGAGAATGGAGATCCCTGTAGTACAGTGTAGCATTGTGGCAGGACAGGTGCAATAGATGGTGCTATTTCTTCCTTTGTATCAAAGTCTTCAATTGATTAAGAAGGTGAACAACTTTGTGATATAATGTATATAATGAATTACGGTATTTATAATTATTACAGTATTGATGAAATAAATGTCTTTCCAAATCTATATAAGGTGCATGGATGCTCTATCTGAAACTTTATAAAAATGTAAATAGATTAAGCTAAAGTTTTATGACTTTTTAAATACTATTTGAATGCTCCACCATTATGAGGCCAATTTTTATAATATATTTTATTGCAGGATAAAGTTCTCAATTTAGATAAAAATGATAAGTATACTCTATTGCTGAAAATACACACACTGAATTACGTATGAATTGAATAAAGATAATATGGGGGGCAACTTCATTTTCCCATTAGGAATACATTTTCCCCAAAGTATTTTGTACAGGTACTGTTAATTGATATATCAAACTAAAGCAAAATTCAGCAACACTAAGGCCTGTTTTCCACTAGGCATATTTATTTGCGCGAATCGAAAGCGTTGCTTTACTTCCTGAGCTCTGATTGGCTGCGCATTTTTTATGCCTCCCAAAAAGTAGAAACAGCACGAACTACCAATTTTGCTGAAGCGAAAAAACTCTGATAGAAGTGTGCATGCGCATGAACGATGCTTTTGATTCTCACGAATAAATTCACCTAGTGGAAACTGGCTTAAGGCAATTGATGTCCAGTGCTCTGAAGCCACTGATGTTTGAGAAGTGCATTTGAACTACTGACCCTCAAGTCCACCATTTAGTTGACTCTTCCAATCCAATTAACTTTCTACACATTTCACCCAACAATTTGTCACTAACCCTAGTATTAAAAAGCAGTTATAATGCTCATTGATATAGGAATATTGTTCTTATGCCCACAATTTCAAGTCTCAATGGTAAAGTCTGCCTGTAGAAAACTATGAAAGCATTAACTTAATCCTTTTGCACAAATATAAAAGGAAATGCGAGATCACTGTAAAGATATTGCCCAATTAGGAGGGCATAACTGAATAGTATTTTTCCGTTCCTCACAAAAAACAATTACTTCATAAATACATAATATAAATTTGACATCCGAAAACCATTTAGCTGGGTGCTCTTCATTTTTATACAAATCCGCTATGTTACGGATGATCCATTTCCTGAAGGAATACCACAAATGCTCAAATAAGCGCTGCGGCGCTTATAAAATTTTTGGAGGCTTCAGTGCGGCGCTTGTATATTGACGTGGCCCTTTCAATGACTGTTCCTGGGATATTACCTATCTCGCGTTCCCATAGTTCAGTAGGCTTATCATAGGTCCTATGTCATCGTAAATAAATGTTTATAAAGAACTGCTTGTGTGTTTGTTGTGTTATTTATTCATTTTAGTACTGTATACATTGTATTTAAAACCCTGTTTCTCAAAGTGTTTCATTACACACTGGGTAATGTATACTCTTGAATATGTGGCACTTAGCGAAAAAATCATGTTGGTGCGGCACTTATTGGAGCTTTTACAGTATATTTCTTTTTCATAAATGTATGTTAGTTTCAAAATAAATTTCAAATGCTGTAATTTATCACTATATAATATGGTTTAGACTTAAAAGAATGTGCAATAAATTTGATGTGTAAACTCATTTGAAACTGTCCTTTGCATTTTATTGTTTGATGTTTTAAGACGTTTGTTCTTGTACAGTACTGTATTCTATTTTAGTGCTAGTCATTGCCTGTCATTTTAATGTTTTAAATATTTTTAAATTATTTTATTAAAAGAACCCAAATGAGACCAGCAACACACACACACCCCCACTAACCCAGACAGAAACATTAAAATCAAGAATCATAGAATAACAAATCCATTAATTTTTAATTAATAAATACATCAAATCCTGTCACTGCATGACTTTTTCTCATGACTAAAAAATAAGTGTGTGTACTGTTGAATGTGAAAAAAAAAATCAAAAAAAATCTTTCATATTATGTTGAACTAGTAAACCAACAATATTAAAAGCACCTTGAGTTAAAAATGAAGATTAACGATTATTTTCATAAGGACACATAAAATGCCAATGCAGTGCTTCCGCGTAAAACACTGTGGGCTATTTGCCTCACAATAGCCATTTTGATCAGCTACATATGTATCATTTAACACATGTAAACCTTGACATGAACTCCCCCAAGATATACACATGCACGACCATTGTCCATAATCAATCCCAGGTGTTTTTACTGTATCCAAACTATTCCGACATTTGATCTGCAAAAAATGCTTTTAGCACCAATGTCACATGGTTTGTTAAAAAGATATTGCTTGAACTTGAGCAACTAAGGAAAAAAAACTAGACCTCTGCAAGGCACAAGGTTTCTATGCGGGCATTCGTGAAATATTGCAGTACTGTATTTGCGATGACCAGGGTGACCAACAAACGAAACCATGGAGACCTCAACCAAAAAAACCACTACATAAATGGTTCTGACAATGTTACATTTTGCAAGATATATACAAAAATTTCTGTAATATTGGTAAAATATAGTGCTCAAAGGACTTAGTAGAAAAAATTAAAACAACCGTTGCTACATTACAGCCTAATCATTTTCTTCTCATCTTTTAGTATACTTGCCCAGATGTACTCTATGCTATGGTGGTCAAATTCCTCTCTAAAATGGAATGTGTTAATGTTCATTGTGAGTTTGAATTCCAACTATTCATCCAACTTATCAGGTAGTTAGTAATTGGACCTACGTTTTGACAGTTGACCAATGGCTGATAGCAGCTTCTCCGATAATGGACTATGTTTATACTAATTTTGTGCAGTATACTTGTGCTGCTATCAAAAGCCCATTCTTTTCTGTATTGATTGCATGGATAATAGAAATATGCACTACAGAAATGGTAGACTATTACCATGTCAATTATATGTACAAATCTGCTATTAATGTAATATAAATTAAGGTTTTTTTTATCTTGGCACTGACTTGCATTGTGTAACCCAATCCTCTTGCAATCCGTCAGGAACCATCAACCATTGAAAGTGAGCTGTTTTCACTTCGGCTGCTGCCAGCTTTATTTCCTCTTGTTGAAATATGCAAAAAATTTAACATCATTAGGATACAATAGTATTTATAAGGCAGAAAAATACAGACTAGGCAATAAGCCCATACAGAACAAAAATATGATTAGGCCAAAAAAGTCCAGTTTTTTTCTACAAAATATGCTTAATGTTTGGGTTCATGGCAAACCACACAACGTATGCAATTGTTTTTTAAATTCAAGTCTTATCATATATTTAAGTCATTATACTTACAGATGGAATGGATGTTGGGCTGTATTTGTGATCTTGTGATCTTAAAAAGTCTACTTCTTGACTCAGAGCATGTCTCTCCTGCATCAGACCTGCTTGTTTTTGTAAAAGTTCATATATCTAATATAAACAAAGGAAATAATAAGAATATTGAAAGAAAATTGTCACAAACCATCACTGATGTTTTGAAAACAACTTGGATAACATGGAGAAAGGAAGAAAAAAAACAAGCAAAAAATTGTTTATTTAACAGTGGTGTATCTACAAGGGAGCATGGTGTGCCCAGATTTGATTTTGAATATTTTAAAACGGGGAAAGGTAGAAAAAGGGTGGTTATCTCATTAACTGTTCCCAAATTTTCGTCAGACTTTTCTGTCTGTGTTAGTCGTAGAACTTAAAAAATGTTTTTTTTATCTGGAGACTGGCTTTAATAGCTATTAAATCTTACACTATCCTTACATGCTCTCATCAGCTGCTAATTCTAGCTAGTTTTTTGTAGGACATTGTTATTATTATACACGAGTTACCTGCTTTCCACTTCTCTGACTGTGTTCGTCCATCTGTTCTAACCTAAGTTTCATTCGTTTGTGAAGACGTCCGTGATCCACACACTGTGCCTCAATCTCTGCATGTTGTTGAGAAAGACGATCACAACGTAAAGTCAATTCTGAATTTACCTGTTTCAATCTCCTTATTTCAGACCTATATTTGAAGAAATTTTAAAATCCAATGTAAACATTTTTTTTCCCAATTGAATCATGTTGTTGCATGTATACAGCAAGGGTAATAAAATTAACCAAGTAATTAAACCACTACTTGCATCAATGGAATTGAACAGACCCCTGTAAAAGCAATTCACACATCTAGTCGAAACTTACAATACTTTTTCCTGGAACTGTGGCCCACTGGGCAGCTGTGGCTACTATTCTGCAACAAACTACGCATCCAGTTATTTCTGCCTTGCATTTAAGTATTCTTACAACATTATGACTCTTCACTATATCACTCTACATGAATACTGTAATTGTGCAATGTACCTGTATTTATCACTAACTTCTTGAAGTTTTTCTGTCAGATTCGTTCCTTCATCTCTCAATTTGTTTATCAGCAAACCTTGACTGCATATCACATTCTCTAGTTCAGTTACACTACAAGCTAAAGTTAAATAAACATATATTGTGTGCACATAAATACATGCATTCATATTTGTTTTTGTCTATTTTTAATTGAATTCACAAAAAACAATGCCCAAAAACCACTTCTAGGTAAAGGGGATACTTTTTTTATTAATAATTTGTATAAGCCATTAAATGCTTGCACCAAGGCTGAAACAAAGCCTTGACCACTTCAGACCCTGTCAACGGTGCAAGCTGGGGAATCAAAGAATGGCCAGTGGAGATTGGTCAGCGTGTAGTTTTTACTCCTGACCACAAGTTCAATAACCATGATGTAAACCACTGTGCCAAACTGGCTTCTTAGAAACCGTTCATATTCAATGAGGCATTTTATATTCAGTGGATATACTGTAAAGGTCAACTCAAACAGCGTTGTATAAGGCAGCCCAACGCAATTTATTGCATTGTTTTAGTATTATAACAAAAATTAATTCTTTGTTAAATTACATAATAAAAGCTTGAAATATTTGCTTACAATATTTATTCTGAAGTTCATGAATAATTTGCTGTAATTCTTGTTCTCTCTGCTGTGTGCGACGTGTTAATGATCGCAAATCATCATTCCGGCTGCGATCTACTCCATCCTTTGCCATTTTCACAAGCATCAGCTGTTTATGAGAGTTGCAAGATTAAAATATTAGAACCTCAAAATTTAAATCTTTCAACATCTTGAGTATATACGTAAATGCTTGTAATATTCATTGAAATAAATAAACTGTAAAAGGTTAGTTATATTTTTTTAATGTATTCATTCATTCATCAAAAACATAAATACAGATAAAAAAATATGTAATATTAATCTTATACCACTGATGGAAATTGTCAATATTTCACAATAAGAAGATATAGGCCAAGAAGAATAGACCTTGAAAGATTCACTTTTTGAGGTTTTAATATTCATTGATTAAAACCTATCAAAAACATAAAACACAGATAAAAGAATAAGTAATTAATTATGTCACTGTAGGTTGTAGATTTGCTAATGCATTCTAAGTAATATTAAGCAATTAGTATAATTGCATATCATACACTAGTGAAAATTATTATATGAAGGTTAGATTAATACATTAAAAAAAAAACCATAACCACCCTTATATATTTAATTGCATCATTCACTAACATTATGAAGTAATGGGGTAGCCATGTTTTTTGAACTATATAATCAAGTGCTGTCTGTTATTTTACTGATCATTCACTAAAAATGTTCCAATAATAAATTTGATATAAATATAAAGATTGGATTGGATTTATTTGGTGTAAACACCAAAGCCCACAAAAGGGAATGGGAATGGGATGGGAATTGAACCAGGGACCAGGGATCTCCACGGTTCAGAGCAGTGTCTACCACAAAATTAGCTGACTGAGCTAAGGTCCTCTCATTAAAGATTAGACTGTTTATGGATATAAATGTATATCTACTGTATTATATTCTAAGATGATGTCTGTACTTATATAACAATACTTCATATTCATGGTAATAACACATATTAACATATGTCTATTTGTTTCATGCCATAAATTGCTAGAGAATGATGTCATGGATGCTACAGGCTGTTCTATGTAATGTAAGTGATATGTTCAAGGTTTATCATGTCCCAAAGACATCCAGCCTGAAAACATGTACAAGCTAGCTAGAGTACTTATCAATGACACAATTGAATATGGATTTATTTCTCACATCTCGTTCCGCTGTATTGCATCTCTCGGTTAATTTTATACTTTCATCTTTACTAAGAAGAGCTTGTTTTTCAGCATCATCCATTCGTCGTTTAACATCAGCCAACTCCGACTTAAGCCGTTCCTTCTCCTAAACAAATCAAGAGTTATAAAAAAATAAAATGTATTGTAATGCTGAATCTGCTTATTTTTGACGGATCATAGCTATAAATGTATTGATATATCAAACCAATAATGACCGATATTGACTTTTGCAAGTTTTTGCGAATCTTAAGTTTACTTTTTCACACATTACAATATATGAATTTCTAATACACATTGTGAAATTGTGTTAAATCCAGTGGTAACATGTGAATTGAAAATTTATTATATTCTTTATCCACCATGTAATCTTATAATCAAATGTAAGGCTGCTAATAAACTTAGTATAGTGTATAGTAAAATGTGCAAATTCAAAGTATAAATAAATATGAAGAGCAAAATATTATTGTATAGAAGACATGCAAATACATTAATTTATTTTACTTGTATTTCAATGAAGATATGTATGTATGTTTGGAAACATGACAAACATCAATATTCACTCATGTAATAATAATAGTGTATTTATTATTATTATTATTATTTATATTATTTATATACGGCATTTTCTTTGCAAATCAAAGCGCTTCTTTTCCCTGGTCACTGGGTCCACATGATTAAATTTTGCTGCTGGTAATCAGCGTAGGAGCAGGCAACCCCACCAGGTACCCATTTATACTCCTGGATAGAGAAAAGCAATGCAGATAAAGTGCCTTGCTCAAGTACACAAGCGAAATGTACAGCTAGGAATTGAAACCCCGACCTTGGGATTGGGAGACCTGACCGTTCCCGCTGTGCCAAACCGCTTGTACCATATTTACCTGGAGAAGTTGCTGAATTTCAAGTGAAGTGGTCTGCCTGAGTTTGTCTAGCTGCCTGACAGCTTCATCCCTCTGTATTGTTGATGAAGCACTGGTTACCTTTGCATCATGAGAAACCTATATATACACAGTGATGAAATGAAATGCTGTACACTCTAAAGCCTTGTCCAAAAATATGTGTGCCTAATTATGGTCATAATGACATCACATCATGACCATATATAGGCACATCATGATTATATATATGGGCATACAACAGTTTTTTTGTAAAAGCAAATTTGATAATTTGGACAGAGCTTAAACCATTTAGCATTAACATACATGTTCAATCAAAATTAAGAAAACAATACCAGTATTTTAAAGCAGTGCTTTATACTGTAAAACCCCTATTGAAACAATTGGTCAGGAATAACTAGGTAACACACTGAGTTTACAGTTCATGATTAATATATTTCCAGTGGGGACAATTAAAACTATTTAAAATCTGACATGTGAGTATTAAAATGTTTAACCAAAAAATTTTTATTTCGAAATAAAACGTTGAAATGAAAAGAAAATAAAGTTAAGGAGAGATGAATATAAGATATAATAACAAAAACACAATCCAAAAGAAACATATTCACATAATTATAAATACTTTTACATGTATTATTTATAGAGTTTATGCACTGCCAACAATGCTTGACTAATTTGATTACTGTAGTTAAATCAAATATTACATTTAATATCAATGTTACCATTTCCTTATAAGCCCACCTGAGTAATATTCATGGAATGCTGCATTATTTGTGATTTGGCTTGTTCTAACTCTGTTGCCATGGCTACTTTATCCCTGGAAACTTTCTCTACTTGATTCTGCATTGATAAATTTTCTTGCACCCCTTGTGCAATCTAAATAAATAATAATGTAAAGACTTTAAATAATATAAATGACAAAACAGATGCTACAAATCTATTGTCTGCTTCAGTAAATGTCAGAGAAAAACCCATAACTCGCAGCGTCATTGTGCTGAATTGCGTACAGGCATTGTTAGACTCTACCTAGCAGCCGTAAATAGGCAATTACAGTAGCTATATGTTCACATCATTCCACAACTGGGGCTGGCTTGCCAAGGTCTATATGCTTATTAAACATTTATTTTTAATTGGAATAGTCTTTTTCATGTTAGCTAATTTCATCCTATTAGAATAATATGGTTCTCTGATTTGCCTTCAAGAAGAGACGTAATAATTTACAATACTGTATAACATTTATATTGTGTTCGACTAAGTATTTTAAAAATCTGATGATCATGTAATGTATTTTATTTTGTAATATTTTTTAAGGTTTTTATAACGAGCAAAGCACATACTTGTTGTTGAAGCTGTTGCAGCTGCTGTTGACACTCCTTCCTGACTAGTTCTCTCTCCACTGAGAGTTTGTGTTGATGTTCTGAGATCAGTTCTGCCATTCTCTGTTCACAATTCATTAGATCTTCAGCCAACTGTTCTCTTTGGACTAATGCCTGTAAACATTAAAATTAAACTATTGTTAAAATGACAATGAAATATTTCTATAATGTATATGTTTCATCAACAATCTTGACAGGTCCATTCCCAAACTGCAGTTCTTGTTCTGTTGATTGATGATGAGGATATTTAACCATCAAATTTTACTTTAAAATTTGGAATATTAACAATAATGCCATGAAATGTTGACTCTGATTAGGCTATGAAAATATTGTGTTGCCGAAGCACAGTAATTTGAAAATCAGTGTCAGTTGTCCAGGCCAAATTCTAGGTTTATTGCCAACCACCATTCACCCCATACATTTTGTTAAGCAAACACAGGGCTAAAGGGTACAATTTATGGTTAGGATTTTAAGTTTATCTGCTCGAAAGTGGACGTATGACACATCAAAATATACATCTTTTGGTCATACTATCATCTTTCATAACTGTTACATGACAGACATAGCCATCTTCTGAACTGATTGAAATAATGTTAATGAGCAAACGCAATTGGCAAAAAGTTACATCTAATAACGGTTACCTATTCTTATATGCTAACCTGTGTTTTCTCCAGCTGTGATTCTTCCAGCATTTCTAAGCTCTGTTTCACCTGCGTGTACGCTTCAGTTTCCTTCTGTCGCATCTCTGCCAAGCTTGATTTCATTGTCGTTACCACATTCATAAGATCATCCCGCTCCCTAAGCAAATGGCAAAAATTAAATTTAAGAAGAGTTAAGCTTTCAAAAGCAAGATAATCTGATTGCAGATTCTGAAAACCTGTCCTAATGTTACCCAGAGCAGTAATTTTTAGCAATGAATCTTTTTCTTTAAAAAAAAATGTTAGGTCAAGATGAAAGAAAAAAAAAACCCCATGCAGAAACCAAAAAGGGGATTGAATCGTATTTTCATAAATTACATGAAGGAACATTTTGGTGGATTTGACTATAAATCTAAAAAATTCACATGAGGATTTGACATGAAATAACCCTGGTACAGGTCTCCCTTGAATTAAAGACCCCTATAATGAAAGACCACCTCCAACTAAAGACCACTTTTCCGTGTTCCAAAATTAACAAATGTCTTTTATCTTTATATTGGAAATAGAGACCAAAGCTGCTGAAGACCATGGAATCCCGGTTCCAAAAGTGGTCTTCAATTGGATGAAGATCTTTATTTACTTAATGGCTATATATTTATATTACCCAACACTTTGGTATCAACTCACTTTGTTATTGAATCCAACATTTTACTTTTGCCATCCAAGTGTGTGGCGACAATAACTGCTTCATGCTGAGCGCACCGTATACACATTCCCCGACTCTCGGGCTCATCATCCTTACCCAGAAGACTTAAAGATTCAGACATACGTAGTTTACATCTTAAGTCATCACAAAGTGCTTCACATTTCTTGAGCTCATCCCTGTGTCAACATATAAACACATACAGTAAAAGGTCTATTTTACGTACCCCTTATTACGTCATCGTCGATACAAGGTGTACGTAAAACCGTGGGTTCATATAACTGGGTTAGGTACAAACAATGTTCTACTGTATTTATTTTTATTGCACCAAAAACAGTCATGCTTAATGGTACCATAGAGAAAATATTTTCTCTATGATGGTACCATGCTACTACTTGTTTGACAGGCAACCAAGCCATATATTACAGGTAATAGGTGTTTTATTATTATTATTATTATCATTTGAGGTTAAGTGGCAAGCAGCTAAGCCAAATTGATTGCAGTATTTGTTTCATTTCCTATGACTAAAACTGTGACATTAGAACATGGCAAACGACACTCACTTTGTGTAGGTTAGTTGAGATTCCAGTCGCTTTGTTTTGGTATCATGGAACTGCTTCACTTTTTCCTAGAAAGAGGCCAAAAGAAGGCATGACTAAATAATTAAAATAATTTAGCATTATATAACATACCTCAGGTTAACATAACAGCTAATGTTACATCAACAACAAAAATGGAAGAGCACAAGACTTGAATGAATACAAACAGGCATTCACACTCTCACACACTATTTTTTGCATAAATTATTTCATAAATACCTCATGCATAAATACATGTATTAATCACACATATCTATTGTAAACATACCAGTTCTTTTTCCCATTTAGTATAAAGTTCTTTGTTCATTTTTTGTTCTGGATCCACGTCCTGGATATTTCCAGGTTGCCTACTGTATTCTTTCACCTGCTTATCTGACTCCTAAAATAAAGATAAACCATCAAAAACAAAATCATAAGAGCACTTGTCCATAAATATCAACCAATTTCTGTAAAAAGTGGCCAAATGCAAAAAAAAAAAAAAAGACAGAAAAGAAAAAAAAAGATCACAAAGGTTTAGTGAGTAAGGGAACAGTTAAGTGATTCTTTCAAAGTTATCGTACTATTCAGATATATTTCTCTTATTCAGACACACAAAGTAAAGTTATTGTTGGGTTATGACACAGGTGGGCAAAGTGCGGCCCGACAGCAATTTTTTTTGCAGCCCGTGAAAATGAATTAAAAACCCTATGTGTGCGGCCCGCCAAGCAACACTGACTAGAAAACACCAACCATATGTGAAAAGTAACATAAAACTGAGAATAAAGTGGTGTAAAAGCAATGCTTGGAGGTATTTGGAAGCGTTCACTGGAAATATTAAAGTTTGGGTGTGGCTCTGGAGGGGAAACATTATTTGATATGTTGTAGAACTGATTTTTCCCAAGACAGAAAACAGTTATTTGATGGTTTGATCAAATCCTTGAGTCTCGCGACCATCTAATTAATTTGGGCGACACAATTTTGGGTGACAAACCATAGATACATGGTCAGTCTAATCATGGATACATTCAGTGAAGACGACAGTGATGCACAGTAGTAAATTATGCTAAGATATATTCCTGATGTTCACATTTCTGAGTGGAAAACCATCCTGGGTTATATTTGCTTGGGCTTTATTTGCCCGGCTAAATTACTACAGTACATGAATTACTGGACTGAGAAATATTACATAGGCTTTTGCATCTGTTGCAAACTCACCTGTGGAAATTGCTGAAGATCCAGCGCAAGCTGTACCACACTGGTCTTAAGTTCTTCGTGTAAGTCATTATTTTCTTTTAAAATTTCATTAGTCCTGTGTTTTAGTGTAATCATTTCTTCCTAAAAGAGTATGTCAAGAAAGCAAAATTACAATTATTGACTTTGGATGACCAGATTATTTTTTGAAAACCCTACTTCAAAAATTGTCTTCACAGAGGGATACAAGGTGCTGGTAATATTGGTCATTGCTTCCATAATTTAATAAATCAGCACAAAGTGTAACCTCCTCCACTCCCTGGGAAGTCCTAATACAGATTAAAACATGCAATGCCACATCATACTGCGAGGTACCAGTCTATACTCAGAGGGGGAGACAAACAGGAGAAGAGCCTTTGCAGCTAATATGTGTTTGGTAGAAATTAATTTTTAAACCGTTAGATTTTAAACCGAGTAGTGTGTTGAATGGCTATCAACAAATTTCAGTTGTATAAGACGAAAATAAGCATGACCAAAGTTACATTACCCTGGGTAGGCCTAGGCATATGTCAACAATAGACATGAAAGTGGCTGATACAGTATGTATTAATAGCTGATTTTAATAAGCATCAGTACTGTATATGGTCAATATGAAATCCATTACCTTGCAGAATTTGAGATCACCTTCCAGCTGCTGTATGTAGGAACTCTGATTAGTAATCAACGGAATAAGCTCCTCAGATTTTGGCAGTGTGCTACCAGTGTTGCTGGACGATGTCATTGATTTTACAGATGTCAAAGGCAAGTCATGCTGATAGAGAAAATGACAACAATTAAAGATCAAAGAATAATAATGTTTTTGACTTTACAATAGTGTTAACAATGACAAGAATAACCCTGATATTTATAATTTAAAATAAATTAACTCAAGCAAACTTAACAATGATCAGCAAACAATTAGCGAAAGTATTGGCAAACAATGTAACATTTAAAAAAATTTCCTTCACATTCAACAGCTAGTACACTCATCACCTATGTGATGGAATGATGCATTATTGATGCCTAGGGGTGGAGTTGTTCCTAGTTGTGAGAATAAATCCTGCTGTGACAGGAATTGATTCCAGGAACCCTGGATTAGATCTTATCACTAAACTAATCACCTCCACTCCAAACATGACATATAAATTAATTTTAATTAGTTATTTTTATTTAATTAATATTGTATTAATTTTAGACACAAGAAAATATTTTGACAAATTTGATGTGGGTGTTCTGATAAGCTAATATTTTTGAATGGGGTATAAAAAATACTTTATTTTAAGAGTGGGAAACTATTGTTAAAAAAAAATAATATATAGAATTTTAATTCACCATTTGATGTAATATTGGATTCATTGCATGTTGATTTCTAGGGAAGCTTGACAACCTCGTATCAGCATATTGCTGATTCGTCCTTTCTTCTTGTTTTGTTAGCAATGACTTTAAACGCTGCACAGGACTGCGATAATCTACCTTTTGTTGATACATGTCTGGCTGAATGCCTTGAAAGGCAACGGAGTGACCAGGTGACCTCTTCGGACTACGTTCAGGATATGGTGTCCTAAATGCTTTGGTTAAATTATCCAGTGATCCATGAGCTCGTTCTTTGTAAAAAAAAAACAAACAAAAAAAACAAACAAACAAACTTGAAATTAACTGTGAAATAACTTGGTCTCAGTGGAATACCACAAACTATTTGTATACAAATTTGGCGCCGAGTTGACATTTAGGGTATTGTTTCTACATCCTAGCCTAAAGTGGACAAGCAGAATACGGCTATCCTAACCTAGGCCTAGGCCTGGATAAGTTCACACAGCTCAGTGAAGTGGGCTATGCCTAGCGTTGTAGGTCTAGGGCCAGGCTAGTAGTAGGCCCCCCTAGTAGTAGTAGGGTAGGCTAGGCCAAGCCTAGGGCCTTAGTTAGTTAGGCTACTTTGTCTTTAAAAATAACATAGAATAGGCCTACTAGTTACTGCAGATACCTCGGAGAGTCTTTTGATGATCTGAAGAAGGAGCTTCCCTTATGGTGATATCTCCATACGACAACATTCCGCAGTTTGTAGTAAGTCAGCAGGTATAAGCCTAGAAGCTAAGCACCTAGGCTAGGCCTAGGCCAGTGAAGTAGGCCAACGCAGACACGCACCGGCGGGGAGCTGAGGAGGATGGAATGTTGTCACTTCACTCACTCACGTACAGCTTCACTTCAATTCTTCTCTCATGGTAGTTTTGCGTTGAGCCTAAATGTAACTAGTTTAAAACGCTTTATAAAACGCATATTGCGTTAACATAAACGTTTTTAGAGGATGGGCCTGTAGGCTAGTGTGCAACGCTAACGCATTCCAGTATGCTGCCCTCTGTACTCGGTTAGCATTACGAATCTCGTAATTTTATGATTTAATATGAAGTTAAAATCAACGTTAGGCCCTACGAAGAAATCTTACGCGCTATAAAGGATAACAAATGTCAAGAAAAAACGTAATCATGATTACTCAAATGATGCCACAGATGCTATCAAACTATTGCACAATTATATCCTTCATAGTTGTAAGTCTACCATTCCTGCCAAGATTCCCTCGATAGCTCAGTTGGTAGAGCGGAGGACTGTAGAGTTAACACAAGGACATCCTTAGGTCGCTGGTTCAAATCCGGCTCGAGGGATTTTTTTTTTATTTGTGTTTGTTGTTTAGCTATCTAAATAATATATTTTTTCCAATTATAAAATTTAATAATTGGCATTTTCAGACGATTGCTGTTTCTATTATTGGCTGCCTTTCATTTATTTCGCCATATACAATATAGAAAATATTAAAGCAATCGGTCATTGGGTCCAATCAGATTTTTTTTTCTCTTGTGTTTGTTGTTTAGCTGTCTAAATATATTTTATCCAATTAAAAAATTTAGTAATTGCCATTTTCAGACCATTATTTTTTCTATTTTTGGCTGCCTTTCATTTATTTTGCCGTATACAATATAGAAAATAAAGCAGTCAGAAAAGCAATTACACTGTAGGATACAAAAGAAAATGTTGGTCTCTGACTCTCCACAAGGGTTGGTGGGGTGGTATAACCAAAAAGTAAAATAAATTACTGGCAACGTGGCTGTCTATGCGATATATAGAAGTAATAAATAGAAAAATAGAAATAATAAATAAAATATTAGTGTAATATTGAATTTTTAAAAGTATAAAATTAAATATTATTACAATACCAAAAATAAAATTCAAATAAATATAAATTAGTGTCCCAATGTGGATTTTGGCTGGAATACTACTCTACTTGACCTGATCAGATTCCACTACTTAAGTGTTCATTGTTTTTCACCAAATTGGTTGCACCATTTCAAACTCAGCCTCATGGTGGTGGGACCTGAGGTTGACAGGTCAAGTTTATGTCACCTATCCAATAATAAACTAAAAAAATAGATATTTTCATTAAATTAACATCAACCCAGATATTTTTCCCTTGATCCTTAAATGCATTAACTCCTTGGTATCTGTATAAACACAGATCTCCAGTTGGCAGTGATGGTGAACCCCAAACTTTGGTTTGGGTGCTAGCTTGGTGTTTATTGTTTTTTTTTCCAGCTTTTTTCTTTGAATAGAGAAATGCGCTATATAAATCCATAACATTCCCATATATTAAGAATAATTGTTGTATAAATGTTGTATGTAGTGCTGTTTAACTTCCTTTCAAGTTTGTTATTCTTAGTCTGTTAATTTTGGATTCTCCTCCACAGACTTGTAAAAGAACAACTTTTGTAGAAACAAGTTTTCTCGTGTTAAAATAAAACACCTTTTATATCCCACTCTTCACAGAGAGGGAGGTTGGGGGGGGGGGGTTTCATCTGAAATTTAAAATTAAGAAAAAAAAAAAAAAATACAGTTCATAAACAAAAAGGCCACCACTGAAAGCAATGGCAACATTGTCATTTGCCATTCATTTGTGCTTGTTTCTGCATTACAATTATTTTCTTTGTTTTTTGTTTATGTGCAATTGCTTTTACGTTAGTATAGTAAACTGTGTAATGTATTTAAGGTTAGTGTAAACTGATGTTTTTAATGTTTATTCTAAATATTAATCATTTTTTTATATTATAAAAATAATTCAATTAAAGCTTTTTTGTTTATGTGCAATTATTTTTATGTTAGTAACTGTTACCTGTATAATTTTAGTTTTTAGGTCTGCATTTAAAAAAGGTTAGTGTAGACTTCTGTTGTTTTTAATTTTGTTATTTATTAAATTAATTAATCAATTTTTTATATTGTAAAAATAATTCAATTAAACATTTTGCAACTTTGTAGTGACAATCAGAATGAATTTACAACATCTGAAAAGTATTAATAGTTGACAAACAGGGCACTGAAAGCTGAACATTCTCATCAGGCACAGATCCAGTAGGGTGAATGTTCTCCCATTTTGCCACTAAATTTAAAAATTTTAATGCATATCAATGTTATGTATTGGGAATACGTGCTACTCACTTATTCTGATAATGTTATTCCCCTTCCCCCACACCATTTAAAAAATTCTGAATTTTCCCCTGCTCACGACTATAATCAAAAGTCTCAATCAAACCATTTCATTGATCACATTTATTCCTTATTGCTAATTCTTCAAGTTGTTCACAACAAAAACAAAACAAAATTCAGATAAAGAAATATTCATGGAAATAATTATCTTGTACATGAGTTATGTGGAAATATTTTCAGAGTTTACATTGGTCACAAATATATTTAGCTATAAAGTTCTATATCACAACAAAATTTACAGAAAAACAGAATCATTTACACCAAAATTTGTGGAGATTATCCATTCTGCATTAAATATAGGCCTATTTTGCATGGTCAAAATAGCATATTACTGTACATCATGTTAAAACTGCAAGTTCTAAATATAGGTTTTACGATTTTTCTGAAGCATACACCCATTCCTCCACCCATTGGTATGTGGTACTGTGTAACTAAAGGTAAGTGTTTTATATGTATATATAAGATGCATTCAATTCTATAGTGATCTAAAACTATCATTTACTAATAGTACTTTATAATGCAAAATAACAAGAAAACACCAGTTTGCCATAACTGGTGATCAGGGAAACTTTGCAACTTTATAAAAATGCGAACAAATACAACATTGCTTGCTGTAAGAAATCAGCTCACAGCAAGTTCTCTCAGGCCTAGGGTCTACACAAGACCGTTGACAGCATGCAAAAGAAAATGTTGTTAGGCCCGACTAACAAAAAGTATTCATTATCATTTTTATATAGCTATGAAACCTCCCTAATAATACACATTGTACACAATGAAGGATGAGCTTTAACAATTAAAAAAAAAATTTATATACGCTGCAATTAACTTTGTTTCTAAATCTACAACATTTGGAGATTGAGTTTCTCATAAAAAGATGCATGTATTGATCTTGTCTGGCTAAATTTTTACACCCTAATATATTTACGTGTTTGGCAAAATTCTAGCTGCTGTATATGTATATTACACAATCAACTGTTAATTATGTACATTAGAAGAGTTTCAAAGAAAACAGTCTAATTTTTGTTTCTTGTTGACAAACATTTGTTAATTATACTCAGCCAGTTTCTTTAAAAGTTCTCTTCCGTAAAACTTATCCCTCACCATTAGCAATAATCAATCAATTTTATCATAATTTGTAGCACATAACAGAAAAATATGGAAAATAAATGTTCCTAAACGCTGTGTGGGAAGGGATAGCAAAGTGTTATCAATAGGCAATACATACACATATTTCTACTATCCAATATACCTACCTGTACTATAATATTTTTTTAGGATATATGTTTACTAACATTATTTCCCTGGACAAATATCTTAAGTATTAGGCCAAAAAAAAAAAAAAAAAAAAATTGGTGTTGCCACATTTTGAGAAAATCAAAAATATGGGTAGGTTGGTAAAAAAACTTTTTTTTAAACAACCAAATATGTGTTTATGCCTAAAAAGTAAAAAATACACAAATAATACAACAATTCGTCTCTCACATCACAAACTAACACAATCAAATAGATTGTGTTATTTCGTGAAATCACAGTAGCGCGTCAAAACGAGCGCGTATTGCTTGTCAAGCAATTTTGTATTCTTTACCACACAAAAAGTCCTTGACAACAACAGCGCGAACTAACGCAATCTACTTTGATTGTGTTAGTTTGTGATGTGAGCGATGAATTTTGGATTCGCATCGCGTACCATCCAGAAAAATAGGCTAGCCTTGGCCCCTTAACCTCACCAAGGCTATTCCAGCCTTATTTACTCATAAAAAAATATTGTTTGTCATCAAAAAAAAAAACAAACAAACTAAAATGCTGACCCATAATTTCGTAAAATTTGGGTTGGTCGGGCGTGGCTAACACAATAATTTTTTTTCTTGGCCCTATTTTAATTCATAGTCATATTTGGTGTACTTATAAGCTCTGTCCAGATTATCAAAAATGATGAATGCCCATATATAGTCATGATGTGTCTATATATGGTCATGATGTGATGTCATGATTGTGTTATTTCGTGAAATCACAGTAGCACGTCAAAACGAGCGCGTATTGCTTGTCAAGCAATTTTGTATTCTTTACCACACAAAAAGTCCTTGAAAACAACAGCGCGAACTAACGCAATCTACTTTGATTGTGTTAGTTTGTGATGTGAGCGATGAATTTTGGATTCGCATCGTGTACCATCCAGAAAAATAGGCTAGCCTTGGCCCCTTAACCTCACCAAGGCTATTCCAGCCTTATTTACTCATAAAAAAATATTGTTTGTCATCAAAAAAAAAAACAAACAAACTAAAATGCTGACCCATAATTTCGTAAAATTTGGGTTGGTCGGGCGTGGCTAACACAATAATTTTTTTTCTTGGCCCTATTTTAATTCATAGTCATATTTGGTGTACTTATAAGCTCTGTCCAGATTATCAAAAATGATGAATGCCCATATATAGTCATGATGTGTCTATATATGGTCATGATGTGATGTCATCATCACCATATTTAGGCATGTCTGGACAGGTTTTTATGGTAAACTATCAAAACTGCCAAAGGTTTGAAGAGCTAAGTATAAGATATTATCAACAAAAAAACAATGAATAATTATCCCCTCCTTAAATTCAATGATTCTATATTTTTAGCAATCATTGAATTATTCAAACAACTACCTAATTACAGTAATCAATCAATCACTTATTTTTAATCAATGTCTCATTCGAAAATGGATACAAACATGATCATTTTGATTAGCAATTAAAAATTGCAATTAACTTTAATTTCTTAATATCAAATTTAAATTTGATTAATATATGAAATTTAAATTTTATTTTACATAAGCCTTCCAAATGGGATATAAAAATATCTGATATCAGATGTTACCAGAAAGAAAGGTATTATGAATACTTTCTTTTCCATTTATCATTAATTTTAGCCTATTTCCACATTAATATTTTATTTTGTATTTAATATTTAATCACATAATATAAAAGAATGAATTAAATTTTTACCTTATATTTTATATTTAATTCTGATATTAAAAATATATTTGTCTAAAATATCTAAAATTGTTTTGATATTTTGCCAAATAAATTTCTATTTCTTTAAACTCAGAACTGAAAGATTATGCCAGCATCAATATAAGTTACCCCGAGAAAAAAAGATTTTTAGATTTCTATTTTTTAAATTAAATACCAACAGGAGTTTGACTTTGAATGGATACTTCGCAACCCCTTATTCAAACATCCGAAGGAGTTTTATTAATATAAGTAAAAGGTGACTAATGTTTTTTTCACAATTATCTTAGGATTCAATTTAGAAAGAAATGTATTTCGAAAAGCAAGTATTGAAGATTTATGAAAACACATACATCATTTCCTCGCACATGCATTAGAACTGACATTAGAAACAAAATTTAAACAATTAGCAAATGAAAAAAGTCATTACATGTTTATCTAAATTATGTCAGGATTCCACATGGAAATTGTCATTAAATAATTTTAAATTACACTCTTAGCACTTTGTTGCTTTCAATAATTTCCATTAATAGCATTAATAATCTAAATAATAAAAAAAATAATTATACAATTATAACATACATATTCATATAATACTATGTTGAAATAATCAAATTCAATCTTTGGAATAATCATATGCTTGAAATTTGTGTAAAACTGTTCAAATGAACTGTCTGAGAATCCGCCAATACAGATCCATATGGAGAGAAATCCGCTTTCTATTTGAAAATTATGACCAAAATTGCCTCAACAAGATATATTCAATTAGTCTACATTAAAAAAACACAAATTATATAAATAATAATAACAATAATAACATTAAATTAATAATAACAATAAAGATAATCATATTAGCAGGAACTACAATCAAGTATGCTCTTATGATCTAAACAAGTACTAATTCCAATATAATATAATCTGAATTTTAATTCAATTCTCACATACCAGTTCTTGGCACCAGTACAATATTTTGCTTGGTATAACTGGCAGCTACTAATGGACAGGATATTGCATTTCGGCAAACTCTTGAAACAAATTTGTTAAAAATAATCATTTAAATAAAAAAAAAAACCATACCATTCACATTATATTGTGATTACTCTTTAATAAAGAGGTTCTACAAAAATCAACAATGTAACTTTGAAAAAAAAAATATATATATATTCATAATATCTATAAATGTACATAACTAGAAATCATAGAAATTGATCATCATTGTCTTATTTTATAAGCTATCTATTTGTGCTTACAACATTAATTAAAAACAGGAATAATTGAAATCCTGACAACTGCAACTACAGATAAGTATTTCAGAGCACACGCAGGAGACAAGGTGCCAGGTTAGTTGCTGTTAGCACACCTTACAAGTGCACACATGTCACATTGAAATGAGTTAATGCACCAGAAGTAGTGGCCATACCGTGTACCTTATCTGAGGGTAGAATCCCTATTCTACATGACATGATGTTTAGGCACTATTAGAGGTCCTGCCCTCTCACCTTTCTTTTCTATCACTTTGATGGTCTTGCAACATATCCATACCATGTATGCTTACCAAAAAGCATTCATTGTGGATAATTCCGTACCAACATGAACACATCATAAAGAAACTTGTATATATATACAAGAATATGTGTATATTAATACAGTACTCCTTTTTATAAGGCCAAATGAAACAAGACTTGGGGTTCTTTCCTTGTTTTTGCACATAGAGACCCTCATATTTTGTGTGGTATAAATGCATAACCTTTAACTTTCGCAAAGGCCGTGATTACTATGCATGGATAAATCAGTATCAATATGTAAACATTTATAAAGAAACAGTTACATAAATAAACAAAAGAATATGTGTAAATTAGTACTTCTTTTTTATAAGGCCAAATGAAAAAAAAAAGATTGTTGATGTTTACCACCCTTACATTTTTTTCTTGAAGGGGGTGGGGAACTAGTCCATTCCCTGATTTAAGCATTCACACAGCAAGCATAACCATGAAAGTCTAAAGCCTGACATAATAGCTTAGGTATACAAGGGTATGTACTGTACATAATTGTATTAATCCTCCTCCTCAGACAAGAAAAACAAATTTACTTTGCATTTGGCCTTATCTCAAAAAAGGTTTGATACAAAGTGATAAATTAAATAGATTATTTGTCTATGTTTTTTTAGTTTTACTGCTACACATCTTCACATTTTTATACATTTTATATATAAAAATGATAATTAGTGACATGAACACACTCCTATACTAAACATATTAATACAGTTCATCCTCCAATTTTCAGACCCCTTTAATTTCAAGACTCTATTTTGAAGTTCTAACTAACAATCTTTATTTTTTAGCACAAATACACTTTAACTGAACAACCTCCGACACAACCCCAAATTTTCAGGTCTTAAAGGTGGTCTTGAATTAGAGGGTACACTCATTGCACTGCTTGTTTTATATTTTTCATTTTATAGCAAACTGTTGAACACTAAAGTTACTACCATCACATGGCAAAAAATAAAGTTTCATAACTACAATACTTGCAACTTTACTACGAAATTTCAACAACATATATGGCTCATTTACATGTGTACATGTCGAGAAATGGCAACTGTGCAGAAAAAAAGCCCACATAACAACTTAAAAATCAGGCTGTTATTTGTTCAGACTTTGCAAATCTAATTTTACAAAGCTCTCTATTGCTCCTCTTGCATATATTAATTAAATTATCTGTACAACAATCATTGAAATAAATCAACGTATGTAAAAAGGTGGATAACTCATACAGCTTTATGACATTATCCAATCAAAGGTCAACATTTGCTATTGCACCTGATCTGACTTAGACTGATGGTACCAATTTAGCTGTTAATTCTCTCATTTTTGTTTACAAGCTCTTCTCATATAAAACTACAGTGCATTCATGGGCCAACCTTAATTGTAATTGGGACCATATTAATTATCCTATTTGAATTACTCTAAGATGTAAACATACATCCTTGAGTGGCCTTATCTCAAATTAAAATTCATCAACTTAAACTTTAATAACGCTGGTGACCAACAAACTATTAAAGGGTTGATTGTCTTTTTAGGTAAATGTGCCATATACATTATTTTAAAAACAGTGGACAAATTTTGAGAATGGAGGTGGTGTTTAATCCTCCTTCTGGATCTGCCAGTTGGATTGGATTTTATTATAGTTCTCAATCTCTCCCATATAACATTTATTTCACTGGGCCACACTATTTGCTGAGTTATTATTTACCAACGCAAAAGCAGTGACTTCAGATTTACATTGAGTTAGTAATAATAAAAAATAAAGTATTTGATTTATTTTTTTACAATATACATCTTCACAAAAACTGTTGAAAAATCACAAAAAATGTTGGCTTATATATTTCATACTATATATAATAGCCAAACAATTAAATTAAATAAATCTGGTTGGTTATATATAAATATCACTCACACTATAATGTAGCATTTTATATATTTTTTTTAAAAATGTGGGTTTAATCATACATATATATATAAATTGAAGTAGATACAGTGCATTTAAAAGCACTGATCTTGTACTATTGATATTTAATTGAAATTTCCATGCCTACTTCATTAGACATACCATTCTTTTGAGGCATATCCTGGTGGAAGTTGCGATTTTGGTGCTTTTGCTGGAATGGTACCATTACGTGCAGGCAATAAAGCTGACCGTACAGTTTGTAGATCAAAATTACGACTTTCGTTAATTTTATAAGAGCCTTCGCTACGATTTCTATATTTGTATAATAAAAGAATAACTAGAAGCATGATGACAACACCCCCTGCTGCTATACCTATGATCATCCCGGTTTGTTCAATAAATGATGTGCTCTGTAGAGGAGGCGCTCCAATAGTAGGTGCAACTGAGGGCAGCCTACTAGGATTTGTTCCAGGACTCATCGGCATTGAACCTTTGCCACCAACAATGGTAGGAATTATGATGTTATCATCTGGTGTTTTACTGATGAATGGGTTTTTGGAGGAACCAGAGCCTTCATTATCCAAGCAATCCTCATCATCACCATCAGCACATATAAAAACTGGTGTTGTTACTATTCGATCAGATACAGTTGCAGAAGAATCCTCGATTGGTTTACCAGAGGGTCTTGGGTTGCCTGATGCTGGTGAAAACAAGCCATCCATTCCTGACAATAAATAAAATAACTGTTTTTTAATGTCCACACAAAAAAATCATGAAATTAATGTGAGCTACTTTGGGATTCAAATCATCTTCTATTCATCCTGGACAAGACAACCCAAAATGGTGATTATTATCATTGTGGTTCATGCAAGACACTTTGGCAGGACACCAAGCATGAGGTGACAGTGATTCCTGCAAGACACCAAAGAAGTAGGTGACAGTGATTCCTGAAAGACTTTGCCCAGGACCTTGCCAGGACAATAAAACAAATGTGGCAGTAATTCCTGCATGACATCTCTTGCCCAGGATCTTGCAGGACCAAGCATGAGGTTTCAGTAATTCCTGCATGACACCTTGCACAAGATCTTACAGAATACCAAGCAAGAGGTGGCAGTAATTCCTGCAAGACAACTTGCCTAAGACTTTGCAGGAAGCAAAGTAGGAGGTGATGTCGATTCCTAAATTCACCTTTCCAGGATATTGCATGACATAAAGCAGGAAATGACAGAAACAACAGACCCTGAGGCCTCAAGCCAACATACAATGCCAAGTTATTTAGCCGTCTACACACGCAATTACGATAATGATCAAACAACATACCGTACTTTATCATTCTCTCTCTGCCTCTTCAAATATTGCAATACTACTGTATGTTAAAAGCCCTCTATACTCTATCCTAAATATATGGCTCTGGTTTTGAAGCTAAAAACGACCTCGTGTATAGGGCCACAAGGAAGTTTGAAAAGCCTGATATAAAAATGCATGATTATATAATATGTAGTTCCATAGAAAATGTAATATGTGCTTACCTGAACCACTTGAAGTCTCGCATTCCTCATCATCATTGCATTCAATGGTGGCAGTGAAAATATCTGAAGATTCTGCAGGTGAACTCTGAACAGGGTTCTGTCAATAAGAAAAACAAATATAAAAATCTGCCCTATTAAAACAGCAACACAGGCATCGAGCAAAATGCAGGTAAAGGGAGGGGAATGCTGCCTTAATACCACCATGACAAGTATTCAAAAATATTTTCCACAAAACATGGTAAGATGCAGCCTTTGAATATGTAAAAATGGTCCATAGATCACTCTTTTATGCAGACAATTTGAATAAAAAACTGGCATTTTTCTTAGAACAACTGATGTTAACAGAAAAATTGCCTCAATTCATTTAATTTCATTTCCAATAACATTTATTTTCTCCAACATAGTAAAGTGAACAATAGATTCATAATAATTAAAAAAGAAAAACATTTGAAGAGGGCAAAACCCGAAAAGCAATAAAGATTGTAGAAGGCTTGCCCGAAATAAAGAAAAACATGAAACGAAAAACAGAAAAATCAACAGCAGATCACAAAGATACAGAAAAAAAAGGTTAAAGAACAAGTAAAGATAATAAGACGTATAGAAACTGATCGTCATCTATGAAATACTAATAGATTGATTTTATTGACAAAAAAAGTTATTGTTTCAGGTGAAACAACAACAACAACAACAACAACAACAACAACAGTTTGATGGAAAAGCTATTCTTTGACACAGAATGTTTTAAGTTATTGGGTAAATTATTGTAAAATATTGGACTGCTAAATCTGATATTGTACTAAAAAGAAGTTATTTTATGCAGTGGAATATTTTAACTGTAAATGCCCTTTAAACATGAACACCATCAGCATTTGATATTGTCTTCGATAACATTCCTGAAATGGTGGCGTACAAAGACTTGACGATTTGACCTGCCTTTTCCAAGAGTACCGTGGGAACCTACTGATGGGACTAACAAATTCTTATAATATATTGTATTAATTTACTGTTACTAGGCAATTTGCAGTATTGGATAAATGTTAAATGATCAAATTTCCAGGACATTTAAGGACAATCATAAATTTTCCAGGACATTCCAATACAGAAAAAATTCTCATTTGTTTTTCCAGGACATTCAAGGAATTTAAGGACACACACAAACCCTGAAAATAGCATAGAGGGCACTATTTTGGTTTTCACATAGAGGGCGCTATATAACAATTTTATTTTAAGAGGTATACATTGTAATATAATCTGTGATACAGTGGATGAGTCTTGATACAGTACTTGCAACTCTACAAAAATGAAACTCAGAAGGAGTTTAAATATGAGAAAGAACTATACTCACATTTGTTGTTCTCACATCTGGGCCAGGGCCAGGCAAGACTGGTGTTGGCAGAGTGAGAGAATTTTCCAGGAAACTTGTTGCATTTGGAATAAGTGTCACATTTCCTTGTATTCCAGTTCTAGGGTGACCTAATGATAAAATAAATTAATCTTACATGATATTATTGTAATGTTGAATTAAAATAAAAAATAAATCTGAAAAAAAAAATAAAAATGAAGTTTTTATAACGAATAAACTTAAAAAGAAAGAATTAACAAATTTACAATAAATTCAACCTATATCTTAAATGAAAAAAAATGTTTATTTAAGTTCAATAAAATTATGAAATAGGACCAGCAATGGAAGCCTTATATTTATGATTACTTGTTACTACAATATTTCACTGTTTGTTGATTTTTTTCAGTGGAAAGATACATATGTTATTAACCTTTACCTACTGTCCTCAAAGGGTGTGTTTCTACTGAAAATCGGGATAGAAACAGTTCTCTTATCATTGGTTGATTATCATCGGGTTAGCAAGATTTGGACTCCACACAGTTGCTTGTAGTTGATATTGTGCTGATACTCTACATACATGATGTAAAAACTACCCAGAATGCAATTTAAAATGACAAAAATTTTCCATGATAATCATGATACATGGTACAGTAGGGCTGTATGAATGACAGATTCATTCCTACCTCCCTATCCACCTCTTCCCCTTCCTAGAATTCGGTTCATACCTGATGCAGCTAACTGTAATGGCTTAATCTTGTTTACTTTAGCTCCAGATAGAACACCAACAAAAACACTTTCAACTTGTCGCCGCTTCCTCCGCCCTTCTTTTGGAATTCTTCCTCCAATATATATCTTAGCTTGATCATCAAACACAGATGCTTCCGAAGCTGAGAAAGAATTCATATGTTTTGCATTTTAAAAAATTGTAATGCAGTAAGACTACAATACCTTTTTTGTCATTGGCATTGTCATAATTTTTGTCATTATATGAAATATGCAAAACACATAAAACAGACATTTTGGACTAAGCATCAGACCAGACAAATGCTCTTTTAAAACGTGACAAAATTACATACATCATAATTTAATAACTTCAGTGAATTACTACTCATACATAATCTAAATCTGATTTGCATTTGACCAGGGGTAGATTTAGAGGGGGGCAGCCCCAGCCCCAACTTTTGGAAAGTTAAAAAAAAAATAAAAAAATAAAAAAAAATAAAAAATTATCGGCCAAAACGCCTCAGAGGTTTTTTTCAGGTGTCTAGAAAACAACAATTTCACAGGGGCATGCCTCCGGGCCCACTAGGGTAGTGTTATCTCAATCTGCCCCACTTTCGTTCCCCCCTTTTGGATCCGCCCCTGTTGACTCACCTCTGTCAGTTCGAGTATCTCTGACAATCTGATCCATTATGAGGGTTGCATTACTCCCTTTACGATAAAAACGAACAACATGGAATTCTCCATCGTTAAATTTCTTGCTAGAAGTGGCTAATCGGGACTCTGCTTCTGCTACATTGCTTAACTGATAAACAGCAACTATAATACCATTATCCTGCCAAAAAAACAAAATTATGCAATTTATTTAACATTATCAAAGATATAACAACGGTGAGTCAAAATGGTTAAGCAGTTTAAGGCAGGGGCACTGCAACAGAGCCATAATATCGGTGCTGATTCGAGTGGCACGCTTGCCTGGTGGAGGAACAAGTCTTCTCAGATAAGGACTATAAACCGTAGTCCCAGTGTACATAATTGGCTCATGTGCACCTAAAAAACCCAGTACTGTACATCTTCCAAGATGAGTAGGGAGTTAGCCCGGTGTACTGGTCCATAGAGCCCCTGTTACCCTGCAGTTACGGATCCTGACTGGTCCTTTGCACGATGATGTACCTTCCTAACACAATCATAAAAAATAAACAACAGTATCATCGACTGCTTCTTACTTGAGCCACAAAGAGAAAAATCTGCCTGTATGGGGACGAACCAAAACATTAAATTTATTGATTACAAAAAAAAATGTCTGACTGATTCATTGATGTATATTGTTAATATTTTAACCTTGAATTTTATTCAAATTTTAAATGTACTGTAAATAACCAACATATTTAATTGTCATTTTTATCTTTGATATAATTTTTAAATGTATATTCATCTTTTAATTGGTATGAGTGTAATGAAATAAAAATAAATAATAACTGCAGTACAACAATAACATCATCGCCCGTATGCCATGTTTGACGATGACACAAGACGAGCAGGAATATGTTTTCTTTGATAATTTGTAGCATTTTTTTTTTTTCGGAGTTGCAATTTCTGACAGATGCAATGATGTCCCAGGAGTGCCTCTTTACAGCTTTGTAAAGTAACTCCTGCCCTCCCACAATTCACTTGTTTTCCTTCAAAGCAACAATAACTATCAACAGCATTCAACACAAGTGGATGCAGATGATCTAACATGTTTTTTTTTTGTTTTTTTTTCAAAACAAAGACTAAACATTACAATCACAAAATCAGATGCAGCATTGTAAGGAGAAAAACCAGGTTTATATTAGTATACTGTAAAATGGATCTTCAATATATATACTAAAATTTTTGGAACTTACATTACAGTTTCAGTCGCTGACAGCTACCATTATGAAATGACTGGAATGTACTGGTTAAGCTACATCTCCAGCCTCAAACCTTTTAGTCAATTGAAGAACCATTTACAGTATACTAATTCAACTAAAGACCAGATGAAATTATTCCAGGTTTATATTGGTCAAAATGGAAAGAGGCAAAAAAGAGATGGGCAGGACATGTATAGAAAGTGTATCAAGGAATGATGGACTGGCACCAAGGATGGAAAAAATAAGAGGCAAACTAAGAATAAGGTGGAGAGATGACATAACATCTTACCTAGGCATGACATCGGCAAAGGAAGTGTTAGACAGTAAGAAATGGAAGATCATAAGAAGGGCAACATTCAAAAGTAGGTGAACAAATCCTGAAAACAAACTACACTGCAGTAATATCAAATTCCATACCATATTTATTTCAATGAAATCAGCTTGAGTTGCGCTTTCTATCCTCATTAATACAGCATTTTCGGAGTAGGTTGCAAACCCAAATGTGATATCATTTTCTTCAGTAGTCTCCCAATCAGCAGATGTATATTCAAGACTAATAAGACCTCCATAGCTTCCAAACATGTATGTTGTACCAGCTTAAAAAAACAAAAACAAAATGGTGAATTACTGAAATATTTAAAACTTGTTAAAAACAAATTATAGAGGGCTTATTTCATTCATATATTTGAACTTGATTTGAATCAAATCTGTAGTGCAAAATTCCAAAATTGGTATTGAGAAAAGTCTGTTAAAAACATCACCGTGAATTAATCACAAATATGAAGTAAGAATATGTTTGCTTTATATTTCGGTTAGTCATATAGCCAAAAAATTATTGTACAAACCTTTGTTTATCTGATAAAAGCCAGTCCTTTTTGAAGCCTATATTAGTAGGCTAGATCCATAAATTGTTTATGCATCCACACTACAACAGTGTCTTGCAGTACAGTACATGATTCAATTTAAATCAGAACAAGTATACAATAATTTACCTTCTTCGCAGCGATCTCCTTGATAACTAGTGGTAGAACAGTCACAGTAAACATTTTCCCATGATTCCTTGCATTCTCCGCCATTAAGACACATGTAATCAGTACATTCCACTACTCGAGCTTAAGAGAAAAAAAAAATCATTTCATATATCTTTTTGATATCTAGTTCAAATTGCAACATATTGAAAGAAACAATTTTCCTCCCAGAAATTTTAATCTAGCATTGATTTTTTTACCACAGGCAAGACTCTTTATGTACCTTTTCACAAATCTGCCTCCCACCAAATTTTAAATAACCATTTACCATGCCCACCACCATAAAAGATGGAAATTTAAGGGGAAAAAATAATTTAAAAAAATTTATATTCATTACGCCCAACGCTGAAATCTCTGCAAAATAAGATATCAATATATCCTCCTTCATTATTTAAATTTAAAGCATTATCAATCAATTATTTATTTTTATTTAAATGTTTTTTCTGAACTTGAATGTTTTCCTGTTGTAAACTTGAGCTTTTTATAAATGTTATTTACATATATTTTGATGTACTGAACATCAACCAGAAAAATGATTTATTGTTAGTGATGTCACGGATTGGTGGGCTGGGGTTGGCCCGCGGGTTGTATACCAGGGCCATATATTTCATTTCATTAACAAAATTAAAATTACTGTAATTTGTATTGTATTTTCAGATGCTGAGCTTTTTGATGACTATTGTTGTAATTTAGATTATTTGTACAGTAATTGCCTTTTATATTTTTATTTTTTTACTTAAACCCACGTAATAGTTATACGATTGATTCTTTAATGTTTTTTATGTCTGCTTTTTATATATGTGTATATATATTTTTAAAATTGTAAATTCAACATTCAAAGTTGCAATAAAGATGAAATTGAAATTGTAATAGCAGACTATTAATCAAAGTGTCCTTTTTTTTTACTCCTGAGTAGAAACAAATGTAGATAAAGTATATTGCCAAGGACACATGAAATGAACTGTATGAGACAAATAAAAATAATTACCATTACAACCCTTTACAACAGTATCGGGAATATTAGATCCATAGAGCATCATATCTCGGAAATGACCGTCGACCTCCAGAGAAGCAAAACAACCATGATATCCATCCCTTGATTTGATTACTTCTGGTAAAGAATTATACTTCGAAATGGGAACGCCACCAAAGTATATGTCTCCAATAAGGTCCAAACGACGCGCTGAAGGTGAGGTCAAAGTTTTGCTGTTAATAGAGTTGTCAACTTTGAACCTTGTCAAGATGTTACTTGATATGTCCACCTCGTGCCATTGGTTGTCGTTCAATGGTCCAGGAGTATTTGCTTTCAAAGTAACCGGTTGATCTCCAAAATCATACAGATAATGCAAGTAGCCATTAACTAATTCCACAGCAATGAAGTCCTTTCCTTCACCTTGGTTAAAAAGCATTAGACCATTGGGTTCCATTGTACGAAAATGGAAAAAGATGCCAAGGCTTGGATAGGTAGAGGGAGATGGTTGTGAGATGTAGGAACCTTTAGTTTTAAAAGTGATAGGTTTTTGTATCGAGCGTTTATCAATGGAGGAACCAAATGAAGCTGTATTCTTTATGACAATACTGTCAACTGGATCTTCACTTGCCATTTCAATGAAGTCTCTGCTGTTAAATACAAACTGCTCAATAAGACCGACAAATGGAACCCTTTTACTGAGTTGTGACGGATCTACAGAATACTGTCTTGTATTCATTCCCAACTCGATGAACCGAAAATCAAGTATTTTTGTTGATGCTTTTTCCAAATCTGAAGAATAAACAGTAATTCAGAATTATCCAGTGTGATTGGTACACAGCTAAAAATTATCAGATTTCAAAAAGTCATATAACAATAAAAGTAAAACTAAAGAAACCTCCATAATGAAAATACATATAAAATTAAACTACTGAAATTTTGAAGAAGAAACATTTAAAATAAATTTGCTGAAATAGAATAAAGGAAGCAATTTGCACTAAAACATTTCAAGACACTCAAAAGAAAAATAAATTCAATCCAAAACTGAAAAATATCAAATGAAGAAAATTTTAAAGTTTAGGTGCATCACATGTGAAACAATTACAGTATTCAAGTCTTATTTTCTGTTTACATACATTTATGTTGGTAATAACAGACATGAGTAGGGAATAAAATTGAAATTAAAATCTTAAGTTTATTTACTAATGAAGCTCATCAAAAGTACACACAGAATGTATGTAAACAAAAGGCCAATGATTGTATCCCAGTAGGGTTGCCCAAGGTATCGATGCTAAACAAATGATATGTTATGAGATAGTAAAAGCAGAGGAAGAGTGAGATTACTACTACCTCAGCCCCATCAAAACTTAATGTCTTTGGTGCCTCTAGATGGCTGGAAATGGCAGTCTTAAAGTTAATTTGAATCCAATATTCTTTTTTGCCCATTGTAATGATTTCCAAAAAATTTAGGGTGGCTTGGGCCGCCTGGGCTCCACATTGAATCTGCCTTTGAAAAATAAAATTTTGTAATTAATTGTGAGACTAGTTAAGATGGAAAGACTAGTTCATTGAGTTTATTCGATGCTCAACATGCACAAACAATATAAAAAAGATTTCAGATCAAGAAAAGTAAAAAATAATGAGCATCAGGAACTCCAATTAGATATTCACTTTAGCAATGCACCTAAATTCCAGAGAAACAAGTTAAAACATACAGATATAAAAAAGAAAAATTAAGGATTTCACATATGAACCACAGTTAAAACAATACACGTAACTCCATAACACCACAGCTTACTCTTGAATACCAGCCTATTTTTTCATTCTATCTCAAAATCAGGAAAAAACCCCTTAAATATACAATCCGCAGAAGGCCTGTACACTCATTCATTACTGTTTTTTTTTAGCACTGGACAATGTGAATAAATTTATAAAAATGTAGGAAAATGATTAACCATTATAAAACTACATTTTAATTTAAAAAGAGTGGTTAATTAAAATTATCAGACAATATATTTGTCACAGAGCCATGCATCAGCATAATATAAGGCCTATTTACACAGAGTGCGCAATAGCGGCAAGCGATAGAGAAAAAAGTAAATCTGAGATGCAGTACAATCCATTTACATAGCATGTGACAACTATCATCACACATGGTTTATTATGCTATCTGCAAACCCAGCACCATTTTGACTGAAGTCACTTAAACTTGTCAAAATGTTTGAGTCGTGGGCCAGTTTCTGGAAGCAGAAAATAATTCTATGACACTCAGTGCATAGTCAACTCATTCGTCTATAAAATATGTTTTTTGTTTTTCTTTATCATTTGAGAAGAAAATTTTCTGCCAAGCTAGTTTGGTGCTACATAATGTTTGTGGAAGTAGAAAATAATTCTATGCTGAGCAACACTCAGTGCATATTCACCTCACGTTGGTACATATTACCACGAGTAAATAAGTTTTACTGCTTTCGCCACTACTGAGCTCTGAGTAAATAGGGCTTACAATGTCAAAGAGTATTGTGATGGAATTTTAACCCGATTAATAGTATCTATTAGGAATGATTATTGGTATTCTAAAATTCAAATTTAAATCACAGATTGTCTGGCATACAAGATAAACCTCAATGTTAACACATTTTTTTCTGCAAGTACATAAGTGTGTCTAGAATTACTTACAAAAACTTTTTTCAGGCTTTTCCAAGTTTTATATTTTACACATTGGGATAATTTTTCGTTGAAGTTGAACCAATTAAATTTAGATAAAACTTACCGACATTTCATGAACTATCAGTTCATATTCTAAAGTTTGGTTGTAAACAAATGTAACTAAGAAACCACACTTACTGTATATATATTATGAAACCCAGCCGATAAATTTATGTCAATACTACACCATGCTTTCTCTTGTCTTTCCCTTATAGGATCCATGATCCATATTTATACTTTAACAATCACACTACAATATATATTGCAGTCAGTACTTGTGATTTAATAAAGCCATCTGAATTTAATGATGAGTGCATGAGAAAAAATGGTGCTAAACTATGCAGTCAAATTGTGTAACATAATTGTCACAGCAAACCTATTAAAGTTGACAAAGACTTCATCAATTAAATATGATGCTGTGTTGCACTATATGTATTTTTGTAAAACCATGTTAAATGATAAAAAAACACTAAAGTCAACTAAAGTATTTATATACAAATATAGATATATAACATATATATGAGTATATGCTTTCAACTCTATTTTTATTATTTAATCAATAAAATAATTGTCGACTTTCAATACATCCAAGAAAAAACCTCAGACTTGTGCCACTCAAATGCATTTAATACTAAAGGTGGAAATTAATGACAGAAATATCATTTTGTCAATAAAGTATGTTTTGTTTTTCTGTATCATTTGAGGAGAACATTTTCTGCCCTAGTTTGGTGCTACATAATGGATCAATCTCAATGCCTGCAGAAAGTTAACCTTTGAATATGGCCTTTTGGACAAGAACTTATTGGTTGAAACAGGATTTTATTGTGGTAATTATTTATATAAAGCAGTCATCTACATTCTATAGGCTCATCTAGTCTATTATTTAATTATCTAAGAGGCCACTTACAATTATCACATAAAATACACTATAGGTTATAAGCCTATTAAACTGCTATGATCTAATGCCTGCCAAACTGTATATTTTGCCTAATTTATGAGTTCCTTCTGAAAGACAATTTTGTTTTGTAAATAAAAACAATTAGGAAAGTTTCCCATGCACTAATGGAAAACTAGACCACACTAAGGAGTAAACCGTGCATCAACAAACTGCCTGAATGTAGAGATTCCTTTTTTTAGAGATTAATCTTTCAATGTATGGCCTATTTGGTATCGAGGATAAGTCACAGTCGCATTGAGACAATGGGAGTCAAAGCATACCCTACAACAACCATGTGGTGGCGTCAGAATAGCCAATTTAACACTGGAATGGAAGTGGTGCTTCCAAGAGTATGTGCGCATGCTCTTCTCACAAATCAGGACCTCCACTGCAGATCGAGTATTTTATCTATAGGCCTGATCTCAATGATTAAAGTTTAAATAAATTTGCATACATATGACCGGTATGGAAGAAATTTTGAATTATTATTTGAATTGAAATTTGTTAAAAATACAAGAATAGGAATTCTTTTGAAGAGAAGATACTACAACCATGCCGGTATAAAAATAACATACATTTGTATTTTGAATATAGGACACAATCTGATTCTGTATAGTAGTAGAAGGCTTACGAACTTTTCCTACTAGCAAGCCCTAGCATCAGTGGCATAAGGGTCTTGAAATGGAAGGGAGCTAATGGGGGTGAGAAGGGGGGGGGGAGAATCGGTGATTTAGGTGAGGTGGACAACTCGCAAAATAAGGTGATTTGAGTTGACTTTTAACTACTTGAGCTTGATTTGTTAGCGGGGGGGTGGCGACTAAGGGATGGGGGTGGCGACTAAGGGATGGGAGTGGGGCGTGCGCCATTCGCAAATCCTAGATATGCCAATACCTAGCATAACCTGTAATTTACCCTAAGGTTTGCAACTGCATTTGCAAGGGTATTAATATTAAACCTACTAGATTAAACCTATCTCCTTGCTTCAATATATTAATAACAAAAAATGAATCATAGACCATAGTACCATACCCCTATGGTGGTACAGTTGAAACCTACTTGCCAGTTAAGATACGCCCACCTTAATTAAATTCTACTACTCTATGTTAGGATACGTACTTCTCAACTTTGTGCCATAAAGATAGGACATAATATTCAGCTAATGTAAGTTTGTATTTCATCTGAAACTGAAGACATTTTATTATCAGCAGTCAAGACTTCTATAAACAAAGTTGCCTGTCCCCATAAATCACGTTACCTGATAAACTAAAGTCTTGATTTATACATAGAGAATTCTTTCTCCGATATACAAGTACAGATTTTACAGTATACTCTTGGTGATCTGTGGTTTGAAAGGACTTAGTTTTTGACAGACCTGGACTTAAAAATGTCTCAAAGCGAGAAGATGAATCAGACACATCTACAGAAAATCAGTTATTAATGTGACTAACAACCTTCGTAGATGTCAAAATCACATCAGTTATAGAGAGCAGCTTGCATTTTAAAAAATATAACTTGTGTAGCGTTGTCAATATTGTTGTTTTCAATACTAAAAGTATCTTTTTTTTCAAAAGAAAAACCTCCGTATTTAAAAAAAGGAAACCACAGAGGAAGAAAGTCTAATAAAATCATAAACAAAAATTTTTAAGAAGTTATTTGTTTTTTTCTTGATTTGTCATAAAAAAAAAAATTTTCTTCAAAGAAATGCTATTATCAACAAATGTTCTCGTTTGTCCAGAAGAAGCGGAGTTCACTAACATTAATTGGCTCTACAGTCATTTATGAGGATTAAGTGGAAACATTTTTATCTTATACATATTTTAGTCCTACTCCGACTATTTCCTTTCCATCATTTCACATCAATGCTGTCGTATACATCTTAACTATCCATTGTCTGGCTCAAACAACATACATTTTTAAAATCCTTACGTCGTCAGCTGTCAATTTATACCCATGCTGAAAAGGAAAACGTTTATGAAATATACAACACATATCACAGTTAGCACACAGGGCTGTAGCTACTGGGGGAATCACTCCAATGCATATTGATCAATTTGGTTGGCCTTAGCAAAGCGCTTTTTTCAATGACCTCGTAAACTTCCCCTTCTCTTTAGTTTGAGCTACTGCCCTGGCACTACAGCCAACATAACAATACAATAGAACACTAGTATTACTTTATTAAATGTTGTGAGAACTGTTATCAGTTGACAAGTGTTGGCACTTGGGTTAATATTGTTAGTGTGCAGTAGTGATCATTATTTTTAGTTCTATAAAAGTGCTCAGCTACGTACAGTATAGGATGAAAGGACAACGAGTGTGTTACGTGAAAATGGAGAACGAGTGGTCATTTAATTAATATCATAGTGATGAATTCCACAGAGAAAAATAGGCATCAACTTGGTCAAGATTAAGTATTAACATCATTCTAATCTGAAATTTAACTGTATGAAAAATAAAAATGTTTCGTTTCAATTTTATTATCAGACTACTTGTACAGCAGTATGTAATTAAATGAAACGTAACAGATTTGTGATTCAAAATGGCTGACATTTTTACATACTATATCTTCCGGCTACAAAAGTATGTTACTGAAAACAATTAGACAAATGCATTTTATGAGACAGAATGTTTAATTCCCAACATAATCGATAAATATGATGCAATGATGAAAGAAAGTATTGGGCAATAAAATTATAAATGTAAAGACTTTGTTGATATAAAAAAAACAAAAAACAAAACAATTTTATATCGAGTAAAAATGTAAGCAACATTGCTGCCACCTACATGGTCTGTACCCAGGTGACAATTCCTTACTCTTTATGTTGAATAAATAAATGGATGATTTTTGATACAGTTAAATATGAGTATAATAAATATATATTAATTTAAAAACTAATTTTATTTTACATTTTTGTGTATGTTAAACTTTAATATATAATACTGTATAAAAATTGAAAAAAAAAATTTAATTATAGATTTTAATAATGATGTTGATGAAAATTATGCTGATGATAATGATAATAATAATAAAGATAATATAAATAACAATAATATATTATGATAGAACCACCTTTATAATGTAAAATCCATCATCCATATAAATGTTAATTAACCTGAAGTTAAAACACATTTCTGTTCACACAGACATATACCGTAAGCCAGTTTTGGGAATACTGCAACAAATTAGCAACAGAGTGTTTTCAAGTATTCTGAAGCATGTACAAGTATATTAAAATGGTGTGTGCTCATTCAAGTTTTTTCTTCTTGCGTGTCATGTTTAAGGCAACCAAGACTATAGTGTCGGCAAGCAGAAATAATAATAATGGTATATTGATTAATAGCTTTGATAGATCATTAGTCATGGTTTGCGTTGTGCATCAAGCAAAGATTCAGTTACCGAAATCCACTTGATTTATAATAAAACACATGTGCGGAATTTGTGAGTTGTGTGTGTTTACAAAATCTAATCGGTGTGGCGACGCCACTGAATCCACTGGTGTAACTTAAAGCATTAATTAATAATACACAAGAACATGATATCCAGAAATGTTTGTACTGTTTAAATTAACAATGCGAATTAATACCTGTGTCATCAAAAAACTCAAATAGTGCAGAAGAATGAGCTTTTTGTATAGCTTGCATTAAAATTGATGGAACGTCCACCCTCACAAGAATGGAGGAAAATTATTTGATAGAGTGGAGAAAATAATAAAACAACAGTCATTATCCAACCAAAAAAATATAGCGCCACCGCTCAGATAGAGGAAAATTGCTTTCATGGGCACTGCGCTCGGATAGAGAAAAATTGCTTTCATGTACACCCTCATGGACGTTCCACCATATCGTAAACTGCTATATCTGAGAAACACAGAATATTTAATCTAACATTTAAATTGATTATTTTTGTGTATATTCAGAAAGGTATTATTAGCTTTCAAGTGACATCAAAAGATTTCCCAATTAATAATACTGGGGCAGATTGCTATAAAACGGTCTTACCTGGTAGTCTTAACTCCTCGCGTATATCCGGCTTTCTGAAGTCACTTGGTTAAGACCATTGCTATGAAACAGTCTTCGCTTAGACCGCTTTGAGTAATGAAACACAAACAAGCACTCTCTGGTTACATAAAATTGTGGGCGCTGTTACACATACGTCAGGCTTACTCGACACATGCATCAAAATTAATGTAAATAAATGTAGACCGGTTTTTACAGACGCTTAGAAGCTTGAGGAATATTCATCGTTCGATTCTTGGTCTTTGATGATCTAGGTCTAGTAAAGGTAACTTCACGATGAAAACGATTTAAGACCATTTTAAACCTCCTCCGAGTAAGCTTTAAAATTGAAGATGGCTAATTGTTTAGACCGCGGTATAGCAATGGTCATAGACAAGTAGTGACGTCACGATTATATCCGGCTAAGCATTAAGACCATCTAAAGACCGCTTATAGCAATCAGTCCTTGTTCTTTTATTTTTATAAACACTTAATTCAAGGAGTTTTGTAATAAAGCATTTATAAATCAGCATAATAAATTGATAATAAACAACTTTAAAAATTCTCTCATGTTGTGTCACACTGAAAGTTAATATCTGTAATTTAAAGTTGAATTTCTTGGGGGGGGGGGTCCCCCAGATTTTATTACAGACAGCATACTCTTAATTCCAGTGCATTGCACCATTCTGTTAAAGTTTGCATATGTCTTATTTGTAATCAGTAACATAACCTCCTTATTGTAACAGCAAAATTCAGTACATTCAAAATGAAATGACAAACAATTCTTGTTAGGAAGCCTTGTGATTAGATTTAAGCATTGTGAACAAAATTGAAAAGAAATTATGATACATATAAATATTAAAAACAAAGAAAATTGATAAATAAAATAATGTTCATGCAAATCCCCCACAAAAAGTTGATGATGCAAATAAAGCCATCATTAAAAAAAATCCATTCTACCCTAAAGAAAAGATAAAATCACCATAATATAAAAGAAACATTTTAAAAAGCATTACATGTAATTACACAATATATATGAAGTGATAACATTATCGCTGAAATCATGGAAATACAACTGCCGACACGGCACATCCACCAAGGTTGATTAACTCAGTTGCTAAGCAACAGTTGCTATGCAACATACAAATGATTAGAAATGCTGTGTGGAAGTTAATATCTACGAGGTAGGAATTTACAAAAGAGTAGTTAAGCTTGGTTTCCATATAATTGCTATACTGTCGCACTTTCTTTTATTGCAATCGTCGTACTGTGTAGCTGCCCCCGACACAATCGGGAACATTTCCCGACTCAACTGACCACTCAGCGTAGCCAAAGAAGTCGGTGATAGCGTGTAGCAATTTTCATGGAAACCAGGCTTTCCATAACAAAAACTGATATTGGACGAGGGAGGCAGAGGAAAACAATTTTTTGTTCGTCCACAGTGGATGATCCGTGGTTGTTACTCACCTCCGCTTGTAAGATTCATTGCTAAAAAATGGTGGAAAATTATCAGAACAAGAATTAGGGAGAGTTATTAATTTTTTTTCCAATGAATCAGGGTGGAATCTCTTTTCACTAAAGAGGTGATAGAAGAAAATGAAAGCGAAAATATCAATATATATATATATATATATACATATTAATTCATTTGCATAAAAGTACCTTTGTATAAACGAAAACAAAACAAAGGTTTTCAAGAAAAGCATGATGCAAAAATACCTACAGAAAGTAATTAGCCTAAGGCATACACAAATAAATTGTTAATTCTGGTTTTGAATAAAGATAAAGATACCGAGATATATATATATATATGATAGTAGCACAGTATATGCTCATTTGCATATATATTTACCTGCAAACTTATAATATTTTTATATAAACAATATGAATTATTTTTAATGCCATTTAACAATATAAATACATATCTTCTAGCTTTGCAAAAATACTCTAATCTAAAATTAATGCATTCTATCTAACTTATTTTAACATCACTTAATTATACCCAATACAACAGCAACAAGGCCATTGAAAAAAAGACAAAGAAAGTAGAAAGAGAAGTCTAATGATATCTATGAGTTAGTTATGGTTATTGGTTGAAAACGTTTTACATCCAGTGGTAACACTAAATGGGCTTTGCTACAAGAAAAGCATAAAATTTGTTACAGCACCCTCATACAAGTAATACCCTGTCTTGACTATTAAATTTTACTTGACAAAAACATGTGACATGCCTGAATATGGTCATAATGACATCACATCATGACCATATATAGGCACATCATGACCATGTATAGGCACATTATGACCATATATGGGCATACAACAGTTTTTTGTCAAAGAAAATTTGATAGTGCAGACAGAGCTTAAGAATGGACATTTTGCTCTATTCTACACATTGAAGCGCAACAAAGAAAATGAGATGAGTTGGCTAATGATGGACGGAAGTAGGGGGAAAGTAGCCCCTGGGGCAAAGTATCCCCTGGAGCAATTAGCCCCATTATTGACAAGTAGCCTGGTATGAATGCTTGATTGCTAACCATGAGAATAATAATCATCACAAAACAATTTATTGATTCAATTTTGTACCAAGATGGGACTTGAATGGAAACAAACCATTTTTAGCTAGAAGGCATAATAAATAATTATAGTTAAAACACTAAAACAAAGAGTGTACATGATTATATAAACCAGATAATTTTCTTTTTTCATGGGAAAAAAAAAATATTTTGGGTGTGTCACATCCCAAAATAAATCTGCAAAGTTAGTTTGATATCCTCCTGAGCATTCTGCCATTCATACCAGTGTCTTGTTCCTTCACTTTGAAAATTTACATTATATGCATTCACACACTATAACATAGCGTATGGAAAGCAACCAGTACCAAAACCATAACATATGTGTAGTATTCCTAAAATCAGAGAAGAATGAGAGGAATACTTTTGAGTGTATTGCAACATCAATTCGCGTGTTTTCATTGCCATATCTTGCAGGTATATATTGTTCAGTTGTATGTAAACCAAATAATGATTGATGACACACAAATGTAATGTTTCTACTGGGGTGTAAAAAGGTGGGTAACACTTAAGTTGGGCTCTTACTACTGCTGATGGTAATAGGCTGACACAATTCCATAGTGAATGCAATGCGACGAGGCGCATGCAATGCGTCGAGGTGCATGGAACAGATTGTTTCTGATGACAACTCAGTCTGCAATTGACAATCAGCATGTGTCCGCATTTAGTGGAAGCAATCCTTTGTGGTGAGATAGTCATTCTAACGTGTGATATACTAAAAATTTAGCATGAGAGTTTGTATTCTAATATGACTCCGTATTATCCACCACAATCAATAGTGGATCATAATATTGTATCGGAAAATACCAAACCGTATTATGTTCGTCCCATTCATTTTCTATTGGTCGAAAGATACTGTCTGACGCTGAAATGCTCTGTCTGGCAACCGCTACACAACAGAAACATGCTACATTATATTGTACAGTTATGGAATAGTGTTAAAAGGTACTGTTGCCATCCATACACTTTCAATCATTGTGTGTATAAAAATATTTAAACATACAATATTATATGTACATAAAGGAGAGTGCTTCAATAGAAGTCTCCCAAGGAAAGAAGATCACAATAAAAAAGAAGGTAGTTGGATGTTTATTTAATTGAACAAGAGAAATATGAACATTTAAACTCTGTAATGCCATTCTGGGAAACTGTTCACCTGCAAAGGGGTTAATAATACCTAAATTTACCAATATAATACTCAATTCTGCTTTAAAAATGGATAATAGGTTTGTTGATTTTTGACTGATAAAATTAACTTGTAGGCCTGTATTAGATTATGATTCTAATTAACACATCAAGTGAGGAAGAGTATGGTAAATTATAAATTTAACAAATTATTCCCCAAATTTAAAATTAATATTCTACTATTTTAAAATACAACTAAAAGATATTCTCAATCGTATCTTGAGTTTCGACACAATATTCCATAATACAAGAATTATATTAAAATTGCTATAATTTACAATTTTCAAGTACACTTTTTCTTTTCTAATGAGTTTCAAATTATACATCTTAAGATAAAATTAATTGAAATAAAATTTTATTAAATTTCCAATTCAAAAAATAAAAATTTAAAAAAATCATATTTTTAGATTTTCATATGTGGTAAAATAGCAGAAGCAAGGCACCCTCAACTGTAACCACAAACCACTAATACCATTTTTTGTTGTCTGGCATACATTTTACCACCATAGCAACTAAAGCATACAGATGATCCTGTTATAACAAACCCTCAAAATATACGTAAAAGAAAAGTTTGCAGATTAAGTACAGATAAAATAATTAGAGATTAGAGGGAATATGGCAGCAAATTTCCAATAGACATTTTTGCATGAGAACTCTAGAGCATATCAAAATGTTCACAAAACTTTTCTCATCACTGACTAACAGTATTCTGGAATCAATTAACAAAATAGTCCAAGAAATAACACTTTTACTTTTCCACTAAGCCAATGAGTATGATTGGAAATTCCAATATCTGATGTGTAATTTATTTATAGTTTCTCATAATAATAATAATAATAATAGCATGAACAGTCACATATATCTATCCCATAATAAGATTAAGTTTTAGTTCAGATGCCAAAATTTGGAGAGAAGGTGTGTGAACATTGGTTACATCGGCATGGTATCCGTTAACACATTATAACATACCTGAGTCAGTACTGGTTAGGTCTGTGTAGAAATGTGAAAAGCGTAGTGTGTTAAGACAGAGGCAAGTGCAGCGTGGTCACACATTATGTCACAACTACCCAGACCAAGTTATAAAAATGAAGCAACTTCTAAAGACCAACAGATTAGTTAGGGGGCAGCAGACAAAACGACTAGTCATGGACTAAAACAATTCATGATGAGGTAATGAGTAATGTAGTCTTAAAAGTACATTTTCTATAGAGTGCTACATCGTTACATTACCGTACCCTCTGAGACCATTTTTTTACTGAGCAATTACCATGTTGAAGCTCTCAACATTAGCTTTTTTAACTGACGTATCAAAAACTAAGATTTTTTTCTTAAAAACCTGTCAACTGTCAATAGATAATTTTAAAGTACATAAATAAAGTTAAGTAAGAAAGTTTCATCAGTTAACTTGAAAAAGGAACATAAACTTTAACATGGCTGAGGAATCGCACTCAGTTGCATCTACCACTTGGGTAGCATTGCTCAGTGATGAAGAGGTATCCGGCATTGTTGCGATGTTGGTGAAGTGGTTCTCTATGTATAATATTTTTTCTTCTCAAATTTATTATGGTCGGTATTATATTGATGTTTACCAAGTCTAACATCTTATCTTTTTTGGATTATAGTTTAGCATTTACAGCTTGATTTTACCATGTTCAATGTTTTCTTTGAATAAATTTTCTGTTTAGATTTAGTTAAACAGGAGAAACCAGTCACCGATAATCACCAAACTATCACTATATGCAGACAATGTGAGCAGCTATATAGGAGGAGGGAACTATGTAGGGGGTGTCGCAGAAGCTTGTAGAATGCACTATTGCTTAGTGTATAGCAGTCCTTGCTTAGTAGCAAGGAAGAGACAAAAAGCTTTAACAAAATAAATAACTACATTTCATATAAGTGGAGATGTTCAAAACAAGTATAGGGTTCAGTAGGTGTATGTAGTTGACAGACAGGGCAACCAGTAAAAGGGCAAGAAGAATATCATTTCACAGATGCAGCACTAACTTTAATTCCAAATGTAATAAAACATGTTGAAATTTAATGCTACAAAATATTAAGATAAACATTTTTTACAAGATTATGTAGTCTGGGAATTAATATTATTATGAACCAAAGACATGCCATCTTTTAAATATAATGGGTGATTCTGTGAAATGATACTATGTTCTGTCACTACAACAATTCACTCTCTTCAATAGAACACTATAAAAGCAGGTGTAAAAGTTAGTAGAATTGTGCAAAAAATTGACTTTGAAAATGTGTAAATAAGGCAAGGGAAGAGTAGTTAAAAAGTTGATAGCTAAATTACTGTATCAGTTTTTTTTTATAACGATATATTATCTATAACACCACCTATATTTGCAATCATAACTTACTTTGAATCCTCTCCTCCCCACCATCTAGAATAACAATTAATTCTCGCTGCTTTCGTCGCAGTTTAATAGTGTGCCAATTCCCATCTGCTAAGTCCTCTCCAATTGGTGAAGTATCATCTCCAGAGCCTAAGTTGATGGAGAACACCACCTTACTGCCGACAAGCTCCAGTTTCAGCACATCAACAGCATTATACGTATAGATGGTCAGAAGGGCGCATGATGGTCGGTAAGTTTTGAAACGTATTGTGATGTCTTCGGCCTTTGTCTGCAGGTCATTGCCAAAATCAACCAGTAATGATTGGTTGCCATTGAATGACAACACTGTTGCATCTGTTAGGTAGACAATATCAACAATGAGTAATATGAAAAATAAGTGTAGTTTAAATGCTACTGTATATATATCTAGAAACAAGTATTTTTTTAGATATTGATGCACACTGTATATCTGAATACAGAATTAACTTTCTATATTTGTTTTATATCTTAAACATACCTATGCTGCACATGTACTCATAATACCAGATATAATACTGTCACAAACACTTGAAAATAAATTACTCTGATACAAATGCTCAATTTAGTTACTCTTCATTTCAGACATCAAGCATGACAGTAATTTGAGGCATAGAAATGTACGTCTACATGACGAAAGTTACCTTCTGTAATGTACATTGATTTGATGTTCGTCAAAGTGTCATGTTTGATTAAGTTCAATGCGTTATTTTGGTTATGAAGGCAAAACTTCCTACTTTACCATGTCAGGTAATTTCAATCGTAAATGTACAATACTACTTTCTTACATCACTGTTTTACATTGGGTTAAGCAGTGATGTAAGAAAGTATAATAATGTACTACTATCTTGCATCACTGTTTTAATACACTGGGTTAAGCAGACGTACAGAATACCAAAGCAAGGCATACACGAACAGATTTTGTCTGTCAGACGTAACAACGATTTATTAGTCATTGTCTGAAGGAATGCAGGCCTATTGGCGGGGGTGGGGGGATTTGGGAAAACCGCCCTTTTCTAGCAAACCTCCCATCTTTTCTGGTACACCCCCCACCTTGAATTTCCCGAACGAGTCCTCAAACCCAACCAATGCGCTGCAGACCCACCCAGACTCACACGGAATGTTTTGCTGCAGACCTTTTTCAAACAACTGCTTTTATAGCATTATTTAGACCCATAAACATAAAAATCCTCTAGCCGCTGAGGTTTCACTGACCCTTACATGGGCTTTGCCTCTGGACCCCACATCCAGAGAACCCGATACCCCCTGCCCTTGGAAGAACCTGTCTACGGCCCTGGAATGCATTTGTTTAAGACATACTGTATCTGATCAAACAGACTGTCCATTATGCTCTTTCCACACTATCTTTGACAAAAAAACTGTTGTATGCACATATATAGTCATGATGTGCCTATATATAGTCATAATGTGCCCATATATAGTCATGATGTGCCTATATATAGTCATAATGTGCCCATATATAGTCATGATGTGCCTATATACAGTCATAATGTGCCCATATATAGTCATGATGTGCCTATATATCATGGCATGATGTCATCATGACTATATTTATTTAGTCACATCAAATGTTTTTGTCAAATAAAATTTGATAGTCTGGATAAGGCTTTACATTGTGTCTAATCAGACATTATCTGCTACGTCTGACAGTCTCATAGTGTATACCTTGCTTAAGTGAAATGATTAGTTGCTATGGCGCTTTTCGATGATGAACCGACAGTGTGGCGCCAAGAAATATAGGATTAATCAGACAGGTGAGATGATAAAGTTTGTGTAAGGCTGTTTTTATATATTATCTAATTAATGAAAACAAAATGGGCATTATATTCACATACTCATACAGTATTTATCCTGTCTCTTAT
>NW_022685291.1:1622118-1635968 GCF_011630105.1 Anneissia japonica
GGGGCAGATTTGGGGGAGGGGGGAGGCGGAGTTTAAAAAAGAAAGAAAAAGAAATTATTGATCACTCAAATCACTTCAAAAGTTATTTTCGGGTGTCTTGAAAACCAAAATTTCACAGGGGCATGCTGGACTTCCTAGGTTAGTGTTGTCTCAATCGGCCCCAAAAAATTCTATTAATGATGCAATTCATATGAAATTCAATATAAACCTTCTAGCAAATCTAGAAGTATTTATTTTCAGATCATTGCTACTGGGTTCTTACCTGAAATGACAGGGGCCGAAAGTTTGTGTTCTGGCATTCAGCCAGCAAGTTTAGATGCAATAAAATAGTTGCATCTTTGGAAAGGTGTGGGCATGAATCATTGGATGGGAATTCATGTCCTGCAAATGTCCATTATATATTCTTAACTGAATTATTTGTAGTAAACCTATTGGGATGAATTTCTTTTTTTGTATTTCCATTTATCACCAGTTGCATAGTCCAGTGTCCAGAAATTTTCTAATGCGTCCAACAAATTTGACAATAGGTAGAAACTGAGGGTGCACCTAGAGGCTTTGGCTCCGGAGTATAAATAAACCCCAGTGAAAGTCATCAGGGAGATAGTTAATCACTTAAGATGGTACAAAAAATGTGCTTTTAGCCTACAATATTAAGGAACTTCAATCATAGTAACTGTAGTTGGATTGGAAAATTAATAATTTTAGTTTAGAAATCTCTACTGGCATCCAACGGCCTTTAGTGGCACCTGATGACATGCTTGTCTCCTGCTGATGCCTCCATAGTCGCAAACCAGATCTACAGTAGAAACACGGTATAGGATCTGTGACTGTATGAAATGGGAACAAAATTCTCATTTGTGTTTCATAATAGAAACCTCCAATGCTATTACGCTGTTATCTAGCTTAGTAGAAACAACTAATAAGCTACATAAACACAAGATATTTGCAATTTTGCAGACAAAATAACACAAATAAATTCTTAGTTCACAGTTGGGCAATCTCTACATGTAGAGTGGACATCCAACGTAGCTTAATTGACTAAAATACGTATAGAATAATGTCAGATAATTTTTCCATGCACAAATACTAAACACATGGCAAAGGCTCAGTTCTATTTTGTGTGTACCACAAGTAAGTCTATTTATGCTATATAAATAATTACAGAAGTAGTACAATTAGCTTCTGTATACCTGGCAATTTACGTCTATCTGCGAAGTGCCTAAATGGATGATATTTGATACAAATTAGAGTTTTGAATCTTGCTTTTAATCATAAAACCTTGGCAAAGTAAGTCAATTCTAGTGAATGACCTATCATTTTAAAGCTTATAATAGAAGAGATTTGAAAATCTAATGAAATTATGGCATATTAACAATAAATTATAAGTACATGTCTCTGTTCAAGTACAAAATTATGCCCTGGATTTGAAGATTTTATTAAATTTATTCTAAAATTTCTAAATTGCATATAGAAAATGCTGTAAAATAATTGAAAAAAACCCATTAAAACCCAAAATGATAACAGAAATTGTACATAATATCTAAAAGAACATTTTATTCTATTAAACAGATGAAATATATTTAATAAAATAAATATAGTTTTGGATTCTTTTATAACATACTTGAAATTGAAATGTAATTTTTGTAAAAAAAATTCCCAATTGCGAAAATACAGTGATGTCGAATAAATAAATATTATTTGAAATATTTATTTTTTTTCTTTTAGTAAATATGTAGTAGATTTTGCGTATGATCTCAATCATGTATTTTACTTTGAACATCAATGCACCAGAAAGCAACCTAAGGTTAAAATTTGGCTTTAGCAAAAATGAATTATAATAAGCTACCCTCCCACATCACAATTTTAGCCTAGATAAGATGATAAACTAATAACTTCTTTTATGGTTTAGCAAAAAAGTTCAAAAAGGAATTGCAGTGACAAAATTATTTTTTAATGAAGCTGACGTTTGACCGAGAGTTAATATCCATGTTTCTTGTGCTGAACACTCCAGTTCAAACCTGCCTAGCATCAGGTTTTAATTGGAGTTGGATTGATCCTTCCCTCGAATAACCCTCGCTTGAGAGTTAGTCGGTAAGAGACAAGTATCCATTATTTGTCAGTAATCGCACTGCCAAAATTTTCAATTTCAAGGAAAATTTAATTCAATTTCAATTTATAATTCTAAAACTAAATAAAAAAAAAAAAAATCACCATAGTACAGTAGTAGAAAAAGGGATAGCCATTTGACTGTTAGAGACGGTGATTAGTTTACAATTATTTCTAATCAGCTAAATCTAATTATTAATGACAGCTATACAATAAGTGACAGAAGGAGAAATAAACAGATGTCTTAATCAATAAACAAATTCTCAGAACAATCTAAGGGTGTGAAACAAACTGCATTACCAAATATGCCAAATGGCGCCATGGTAAGGAGGATAGTCATTATTGATTCATGAACTTTGAACTTACTATGTAATTGAATTTTGTTTTGTAGTTCCAAGTAGTGAAAACTGCCATGCAAACTTGTATGTAGCAATTAGTCTAAAAAAGTGATTTGTAACAGATTTTGCCATCATGAAACCGATGTATTTCATTCTTAAAGTACAGCCTGGAGCCAAAAATACATATTATTTGAAAGAATCTAGCTTTATCGCCTCCATTTTTTTCCATTACTTTGTTATCATAATTCGTTTTCCAATTATTCAGTTATGGTTTCTTACATACTTGCAGAAGCATAAAAATATCAAATGTTCTATGTTGTCGCCTCTATTACGATAGAGACGAGACAACATACAATACTGTATTCTTCAATAAACCAAATAAATTCTCACTTTTCTTGTCTGAATGTTGCTTTCCAATTTCTCTGGAACATATGTGTTGGCTAAGTAACCTCCTCATCTACGTTAGTTTTGATTGCTTCAGTATGATTTTTTTCAAAGAACTATACTTATTCAATACATATATGGCATTAGTGTTACTATTAACACTTGTAACGAATTATAATCTTTAACATGACCATTTTCAGTAAAACATATTATTAACAATTAGCCAATCAACTATAATCATTCTATAACCCGTCTTAATGAACACATTTTACTGCAGGATTCAACTTTTGTGTAAGCTCTTGTTGCTTCTGTAAAGCATTTTCTGAAAATCCAATAACAGTCCATTTGTGATTTATTTTTCACTATTGGAATTCTAAAAAGTTATTAACAATTTTTGTAGCCTATATTTTGTGGTGGTTAAAAAATGAAAGGTATTTTGACCTGCCACATATAAATAGTGAAGAAAAATATTAAGTGTAGTTATTATAATGATAATTTAATATTTAATTACAGTTCTAATAATAAAATAATGGTTGCTTAAGCATGAACATTTTAGTAACACATAGATTGTTATATAATCATAAAGTAGTAATTAACAATTGATATAGGATAATTATGTTGGTTAAGATATTAAAAGAATTTTGAATAGTTACAAACTCTGTAAACGAGCTATATAACTACTGTAGAGTTAAAACTAAATATATTCTAACAATATTATAAATAATACTAATAGTAGGTATTTCAATGATATTTCTAACAAAGTTAGATCAAAATATGATAACTACAGTAAGCTCAGCAATCATATGTTAATGGAGATAAGATAATTCATATGCAGCTCATACAGAGCACTAAAATGCGTGTAATTCTTAAATAATAGTTTACGACAGGGTACGGCTAACCTAAGAATGATCCTAATTGCTATTAAGATCTTAGCATTTTTGCAGATGATTGATCCCATGTCTTAACTGTAGCAGGTTCACTTCTGACAAGCCTTAACTTGGTGTTGCTCCCATATCACTCATTTGGAGATAGTCAAAAACACTTAGTTGAATAATTCTTAACTCTACTTCTTCTTAGATACTGGAATGAGTTACTTACCAGGGGCGGATCCAGAGATGTCCAAAAGGGGGGCCGAAAGGGGGCCGATCGAAACAACAATGCCCTAGGGGGTCCGGGGGCATGCCCCCGCGAAATTTTGGTGTTCTAGACGCCTGAAAATAACATTTGAGGCGTTCTGGGCTATCATTTTTTTCTTTTCCTTCCTTTTTTTCTTTCTTTTTTCTTTTTTTTACCTCCCAAAAGGGTGGGCCGGGGCCGGGCCGGCCACCCCCTAAATCCGCCCCTGCTTACGATTGGTGATAAACAACCCACCATGTTGCATGATGGTACTGTTTGAAAATGCAGGATGAAAAAATACAGCATTGTTAAGTTTAACAAATTAGAGCTGGAATATAAATGCTTGCGAGGGGAATGAGGTATTCCAATCAGGGTCCAAGGGCCAAAGCCTTTGGAAAACCTTTTTTTTTTAATTTATTTAAAATGTTCTGAGACTTTTTATAATTAATCTCCTACAGTATAATACCTTCCAACTAAGATCGCCAACTACAATGAGATACACAACAGCCAACTGGTGATGCCTCGCCAGAAATTTAGCCTGTTGTTTGGTCAAAATCGATATTCTAACATATGGAAAATTATTGCCAGGGCCTACAGGAAGGTTGGCAAACTCGCAAATTTTGTTGGGTGGGACTAGGCCCACCCGGCCCAAGACTGGATAAAATTCCAGTATTTGTCAGTCATGGTTTTGTGGCTCATGAAATTCTTTGTAATCAGAATCAGAAGGTCAACAAGTATATTAACTATCCCCCGCCAGACACAAACCTAATATTTCTGAGTCTAGAACCCGCCGAGGTTTTAGTCACAAACTTAAAACCTGGCATTAACTGCGTCGTTTGACTGTCGCACATTGAATCCAATTCCGCTCCCTTTAAGCACTACACTATACGACTTCATCTGATGATTGTGGGTGGTCGTCTGGACGGATCGTCATTAAAAACAATTTATTGCACGCGTCATCGCGTTGCATTCTTCATAGAATTGCCCAGCTTAAAACATCAACTGATAGTGCATTTTACATAGGTTGGCAGTTTGTTCCAGAATGCAGATATTCTACCATATAAAATGTATACTGTATTCGGTTTATCACCCAACATTAACAAGTGAGTATTATGGAATTAGGTCATCTAACACCTTTCAAGTTAAGATTTTTATATGAGATTTTGCTTACACACTGGAAACCAGCAGAGCAAAACCACTTTTGTCACTTTATAGTCAGAAAGAGCACAGAGCACTCATGCAGTGTTTTAAAACTGCTGCAATTTGGCAATCTTCTAGTTATTCTGAAATACTACAAAGATTGTCACAGCAGTCCAGATGCAAGCTGCTATTTATGCATTAAATTAGCTCTTCAGACCTGGAGAACTTACTTTCACTACAGAGGGGCAGAGCATATATATATATATCACCCAAAATCTCACTATTTTAATTTATTTTAAAATACACAAATATTTCAGCTTTGAAAGCCTATAATACTACAATCAGATTTTTGTCTGTCTAAGACTTAACAATGTCTTATCAGACTGATGGAATAGACTTCCAACAAACATAGTAAGGGACATGCTTTGTTATAGTCAGAAACATTATCACAAGGATCTCTGCTTGAAAAATAAGCACTATTACTTTAATTTATAAATTACATTTTTTCTACTCAACTGAATTTTGTTTTGATATCAGCTTATAAATTGGTAATGTACGTAGGTATATATCTCTATTCTAAATAATGAACTTAACAAACTGAATTTTTTTTTATCCATTATTAGCTTGTGACAACAAAAACTTCACCTATATTCTGTGCTTACATCAGTACACGAGACATGTTTGTTATTTCCGTGCAAATACATACTTGAACCTACTGTGTGAATTTTTTTTTTATACACTTAGCACGAAAGAATTAGAGTGACTCTGGCATGCAGTTGGTTTGTTATTTTGTTTTAGCACCCACTTACAGACACTGATAATATTAGTTCCTATATAATTTATTTGAGATAGTTTAAAGCATACCTAAACAAATACATCACTGTTGTATAATTATTTTATTAGCGACTTTAAGTACAAGAGTTTACAGATCTGCCATTGACTAATGTTGATATACTAGCAATATATAGGTATATAGTAATATGCAAATTCATAATTTGCATATGGATTAAGTACATTATTTCCTTATTTTCATTCGCTTTAAAAAAAAACATGATCATTAGTTAATAATAGAAAATAATGTTCAACTTCACACACCACATATGCTAAGGCACTTCTATTTGCTTTACAGATTAACAGAAAGTAAACAAGTTAGTATACTTATATATAAGAACATTTAATTGATGGCGTTAGTGTATTTGTACATACAATGGTGAGACTGTTATAAGTAACCTACCTGTTGCCCATGTATGCCCTTTATGAGATGAAACCATAAAATGGCAGAAAATATGATAGCAAAGGGTTGAAGCAGATGAAGATAAAAGCAACACAACTTAAGCAATTCAATGGCTCTATATAGACTATAGTCTAAAATTTTACAAAAAATTATACTTTGTTCGATGAAATTTCACCTCAACCAAAAAATAGTAAAACTATGACGAATGGAAACTATTGCCTATACACCATTTTATCTAGTATATTTTTAAACAGCGCCACCAACATCCAGCAGCCTAGCCTGAGCCAATTTCGCTTTTCAGACATATCTTCTTTTGAGCACTTCAATAACCAAAACACTGCAGGTTTTGTGCCTCTATTTTTTTTTGGCATTTTGTTTTCAAAAAATAGCCTAGGCTAATTTTTTTTTGGCATTTTGTTTTCAAAGAATAGCCTAGGCTAACTCACTACAACAAGAAAGTCTCGCACCAATCACTGAGCACAGATAAACACAGATAACTATGTAGAGCGAAATGCCTAGGCCTTTGGATGTCCCCTAAGTGGTAGTTGCCTCTGAAATTGTCATTTCAAATTTAGCGAAAATAGTGTATAGAACAGAAAATCCTCAGAGTTTCACTGTTTATTAAAAAAATATAATTTTGAATACTAAAGGTATTCCTTCAGCAAAATGTTTGTATAACATCAAAATTAAAGTGCCATTCAATTGCTTCTCTATGGAAACTATGATGAAGCCGAAAAATAATGATCAGTAATGAAATGGTAACATTAAAACGGTGTTATAAATTTCAAATAATCATTTTAAACCATGAAACTTTTGATTGAACAAGAGCTGGTTACATGAGAAAGAGATATAAGGAACAGTAAGATGATACAGATATTATTTTCTTATATTTAATACTCAAGGACAGAGAAAACCATTGGAAGGGATAAAAAATCATTAGACAAGTGTTCTTAAAAACTGCCGCAAAAGTTATTCCTGATATCCAATAAATTGGACTTATCTTTGACTTAAAATCATTACAGTTGTCAATGAAACTTTCTCCTTTGAGTTTTATAAATACATTTTTTTTGCATAAATAGGTCTTCTAGAAATAGCAAATCAAAGTTATTAGGAAAGTTATTACATTATAGCAATAACAAAATTATGCTAGCAAGCTAGGAGTAATGAGTTAAATAATATACAACAGTTTCATGTTATTGAGAAGTATATTGGATCTATATTAAGAAATTATTTTGTTTAAAAAAAATTCCTATTAAAAGTTATTTTTATTTGCATTTGATATGATATGCAAACAAAATATCTATTTTCACTTGTTCAATCCAAAACCATGGTTTTAAATGATGAAAAAACATAGCCATATTACCTACTGAATGAGCTATCTACTATGCAAAAGTTGATTGAAAATAGCAGAGAAAAATCAAATACAATAAAAAAACAAAAGCATGCACAAACATTTAATACAAGTCTGAATAAGATTCAAGAAATAGTCAATAATTGGCCATTTTATGATATAACAATAAGTAATAAAACAAAACAAAAAAGAAAAAAAACTTGACACATAAAAAAGCAAGAAACATATATTAGGACTGAACGAAGATAAAATCATTGGCAATCAGAAACTGTCTTTTGGACTCCATGCTTCATTTGACGTGTCAATACAATTTTAAGATATTGAAAAGAGATTTAAATGAGACTGTGTATGGGTTGAGATCAAGATTTATTATAAACATTTTATAATAATTTATTATAACTGTGCTTATTTTTGTTGTTAGTATAGTCATATTACTAATAATATTATTAATTTTATATTATTATACTTTACACAATTAGTAAAGTCCATTATTAATCTGTTCATGTCCTTATACATCAATTCCTATCACCTTCAGTATCTTCTCGTTTCTTTTTTTGTAAGATTGCATTGTTGTTTGTTTTATCCATCTCACACCTTAAGTAAGACAGACATAGTTTGACTAAAAGCCTTGCACTTAAGTTTAATTCCTTACCATGTAAACTATTGATAAATCATGAGTAGATTTCCCGCAAGATTAAAAAACGTAATGGTACTGGTTTGTGCTTTGAACAGGTCAAGAATTATGTATAGCAAAAATATATTCACTGTGAAATGGCCAGATAATTTAATAATTTGGTCATACCAACTGAATGTTGTATAATTGTAATATCAATAAAAACAATAAAAAAAAAACAAAAAAAAAAAAACAACATAACAATAATTATATAATTACATTATGAATGAATGCATGGGTCAATGTTGTAATAGGCTTTGTTGAATATTTGATGGACAATGTATATTACAACAAAAAAAGAAAGGAATAAAATTTCATGAAAATAATGTTCCGAAAATACACACCATTCAGAGGATAGCAGGGGTCCCAATTAAATGAGCTTCAACATATTTTATTTTATTAAGCACATTTCATTGATTAAAAAAAAAACAATCAAAATAGGCAAATGAGGTAAAGGTTTAAAAGGAAAACCACACATTATTTTCCCAATAGCAAACACATGCAAAAAATCATGACATCAAGTGAGATAAATGAAACCACTTACTATAATCACATTCCTTTCCAATGTAGTCAGTCATTGAGCAATCACATATGAATCGGTTCCAACCCTCCGAACATTGTCCCCCATTCCGACACAGCCCCTCTTTGCACATTGGAGACATGCTTTTACACATAATCATAATGCCTTTGACGTTTTGCTGTTGGACCTCTCCAGCAATGTTGTACGATAGTCCGTTAAGTACTAGGTTACGCATGCAGCCGACATAACCTGGTTGTCTAGTTATGGAAAATACTTCCATTGGTAATGGCCTTGCATTTTCACGGTTATCCACACCACCAAGGAACAAGTCATCCTCCAAATTTAGAATCTTAGAGTTTTCTTTGTCTGTTATCGTTTTAGCTTCTTCCAGTTCAACCTGTGATCCAAAAATAGGAAAAAGGAATAGGATTTCATTAAAAAAATGTTCTAAAAATGTTAAACTGACTAATTAGCATAATAATAGGGCAGTATTGCATACTTCAATAGGGCATATCGAGAAGTTGTAATATACTTTTACTTATAACTTTGGCAACAATACCGTAAGTTGATTCCTGTATTAATAGCCTATAATTTTAAAGCTTATACTGTATATAGGGAGAATATGAATATTTAAAAACATCAATTTTATTGTTTTGGTCACTGATCTGGCTTTGGCATGGCAAGTCCCACTTAGATAGGTGCAATGTTGATTGAAATCAAGGCAATATTGTACCGCGGGGAGACTACGCTACACAGTAAAAGAATAGTCTCCCCGCAGTACAATTTTCCCGAATATAAAATTTTGAAATGTTAGAATTCTAAAAAATATATAAGCATTGTGAATTTGTGTTAAGGATGAGTATTAGGTATTCGACCATTTGGTCGAAATCCAGTTTGCAGAAACCCGGTTTGCCAAATTTAGACCACATTGCCGAATCCAGTTCACCGAAAACATGAAATCCTAGTTGGCCGAAACCTGTTTGCCGAACCCAGTTTGCCGAATTTTGTCGTCACTGTCAGCACACTACTATTTTGAACTAAGTGTAGTAACAATTTTGTAGGCAAAACCGATTGTCACAACAGACTTTTAACCACAAAAAATTAGAGACCATCAAAAGGGCTTCCTTATTGCTCACTACTTGAATTCACCGAGCCATACTATCAGTGATTTTTGTGTTTGAATCTTGGGCACTGATTTCAAGTCTACTATTCTAGAAGATGTGCTGATGTCCGTTGACTCCTCTGCCTTAAATCTAATGTTAATGGTTTAAACAAAGATTGCCAATCCCTAATATTATGGCTAAAACTAAAAATTCCTAAAAAAAAAAAACAGTCAACCCTTCCAGAGAATTTTATGCCGGGACCCTGAACAAGGCTCTAGTTGGCCTCTTGATTCGTACGTTCTGTTGGAACAAGTTGGCCCCATGTCAGCAAATTCATGGGTTCACCATACGTGTGTATTATTGTAGATTATTATTGATATATTTATTTCCTTAAGGTATGCATATTATTATCTTAATTTATTATCTTATTAATTATAAAAAAATAATCTTATAATTATATATATATTATATTATATTAGACATTTTATCTGATTAATTTTATTTTATTTGATTAATAGAATAGAACAAAAAGAATTATCAAACTATGTCAACAAGCCACTATTTATTTTAGGAATACGCAGTGATAGCATTGTTTTGGAATGGGTTCTCAGGGCATAAATCACCAATGTCAAGTTTGGCCACTGGCCATGCCTTTCTGCTAGCGCAGTACAGTTGCAGCCATGGTAAGAGCATGGACTTATAGGTCCAGAGTAAGAGTAAGAGACTACCGGTACTCAAAAATCCAAAATACGACCGGGGAAGTAGTTCACAAAATTTGAGTGTGATTTGGGGGAGGGCCCCAACAAGGTGAGGGTCCTAATAGGTGGGGTGTGTGTATTTTTGGGGTGTTGTCTACACAAAACCTGTAGTTTATTAAAAGTATAAGGCTACTCAACGGGTGTTGTCATTGGAGATATGCACACATACTTTAGTTACTGTGATCCGGCAGTGGCTGACAGCACATTACGGCTGACCTTGATAGGCAGTGATTGATTGCACGAAAGTTTTTTCATGAAAGTGCTTAAGCAATTTTTGTTCTGCTGTTACCAAAAATATGCTAATTAGTCATCACAAATGCTAAATATGGTCTCTAAAAGGCATACCAGTCAAGTGCCTGTTTTTTGTGCTATCAAAATCTATTCTGAAAATAATTTTTGATCGTATTTTGGATTTTGAATTGAAATTGAAAAAATTAATGCTCAAAGACTCAAGTGTTTCGGCCTGGTTGAAAATTGACAAACTTGAAAATACCCATTCTACTCCAGGTTCATAGTGGGCGAATGCAATATGGCCAGGCGTATAAACCAGACTTTTCCACCTCCCCACTACAAGAAGTCTATAGTTTACCTGGGTACTTTATTGTGCCTAGGTTAAAAATAACGAACTTTAAATACAGTATAGTACCCTTTCCTAATCAATAGATAACAGTATATATATCAAAACAAATCCAACTGGCCCTTAATGAGTTGTCGAACAGGTGTGAGTTGTTTTCAAAAGGTCATCTAAGAAAAAGCTTAAAATTTTGTAGGAGAAATTAAGTACAATAGATTATCTTGCTAAATACAGAATCATAAAACTTCATTTATCCTGGGATTTTCATTTTTTGTTTTCATTCTCACTGGTATCATCCAGCGTTCATGATTATATATCACCTGGGTTGAGAGGGATATGTGCCCTGTATTATATTTTAACTATATATATCATGTATTTTAACATGCCTTTCATCTCAACCGCAAATGGGAGCTGTTGCAGCAGAGGTTGCGATTCAGACTCTCAACCATGACGTTTTGAACCTTCACTGTAAATTTTCCTTATTTCCCTGGGCAAGGCATAAGTGGTTATCTGGTAGGCTTAAACACTAAGACAGTGATTAATTTTTTCCTGTTATTTTACTAGGTCTAGAATCTATTTTAAAGCATCAGAACCAATTATTTAGGCTGCAATGCAGCCTACTTCAAAACCAAACAAATATCTCATATAGCTATATACATAATGAACACAGTAAAATGTTTGCAAAGATAGAAATATCTTCACAGAAGATTATAGTAATTTTCACTTGATCCAAAAATTGCAATTTCAGTGAAAAAATTAAACTAGTGTTATGACAACCAGTTAATTGTAACAGATGCTATTTGATTAGTTTCTAATTTTCTATCTAATAAATTACTCTACATGTTTACATAACCTATCATAAGTCACATAAAACTTAATGTAGATTTTAAAGGCAGCTGTGATAATGCTTACTAAACTTTGTAATTTCAAACTGTTGTAGCCATAGATAAAATTTACAAGAAAAATATTTCTATCCTTAATTTGCATATTTAAACTAATTTGAATAGAAAACACAAAAATCTCGCATTATATTAGTTATCGTCCAAACATTTAATAATCAATTAACATTTACAAAGAAAAATTAAGATACAACTTCTTAATAATTACGTTAGAAATTGGGATCAATGGTTTGTCAGTGGAGAAATTGGCATCGGGTTAAACGCATTTTGTGTCCCGATAGCAATGGAGTAGTATCACGTGGTATCGTGACGTAACACTGTAGTACTCTATAAGAAAAAGCGTAGCTCATCATAATTCAACTTTATCCAATATCTTCTACAAGGAATAAATTTATGCACAATCTGACTGATGTACTAATTTTACTGCATTATTAAACCTCCTCATTAGTGACTTCAATCAATCTTGATTTTATTCAATCATTAATATTGTATCATTTATGTAGAAATATTGTTATGTTAAGCATGAATGAATCAATGTGCGAAATGACTCATTTTGAATATTTTATATAAATCATATAGTGGAAAGAAGCATATTTATCCTATTATAATAATAATTGATATTTATATAGAACTAATAGCGTAACAACATCATATAAATACAAACAATGTAAAAAAAAAGCAACTATTATGGCAATAAAAATATATAGTATTTTACCCTACTATGATCTAAAGATGAATCAAGGGGCACAGTAGACCAGACAGTGGAGGAACATGTTCCTGTGACCAAACGGTTTTGTTTGTATTCTTTTTCATTTTAACAAATACACAGTCAATTAATACCTAACAACTCTTTTGAGACAAAACTTAGCAAGGAGAGTGAAAAATTGAGTTTAAGCCTAAATTTAAAAGGTTTAGTTTATTGGGCTATAAAACTTCATTTTTAAAAATTAGGATTTAGTTGGGTGTCATAGCCATACATGCATTCCATCGTGGCCAAACATGTTCATGAGCAAATGCATACGTAAACATTACTCTAGTGAGTACGCATAAACAAGTTCTATTCTGATAACTGTTTATCAGTTGTTATATGTAATCAGAGAGTGTGGTATCGTGGCCCTTTCATGTCCAGTTTGGAAGTCCTCCACCCACATACTCCTCCCTGCTATATGGTTGCATTCAAACTATCCTTTCCTACAAGGCAATTCAAATTCTATTGTTCCAGTGTGAGTTTTAACTAAAAAACATCTAATAGGCAAACATTTATTTCTTGTAAATATAACTCAAGATTATGAATTATAATTAATTGGAATCAACTGACAAACAGATAAATGGTGATGACACAATAGCCCCGTTCATATCCAACTATGGCGAGATAATTTTAGTGGATGAGCTAGAAGATCTCGCCATAAGTTTGAGTATGACCGCTCAAGTATGGCGAGATGAAGGCCACAACTCGACTAAGCCCGTCGAGTAAAATTATGTCGACTAACTTCTTAATCCAGCCTAAAGCCAGTAAACAATTAAACAGCAGGTGGCAACAGGTCACGAATACACCAATCAAATTGAAGCAAAGTGACCTTCCATGCTTGCTGGTTAGCGCGTTTTTTAGTTACTATCATAAACACCATTCAGAATTGACGCAGTCTCCCTGATC
>NW_022685291.1:1636028-1637351 GCF_011630105.1 Anneissia japonica
CTCTGGACGTATGCGCAGGAATGTGATTTAATAGATATCTGGAGGTAGCCAGAAATCGCCGAAAAAGTTGAAGATAAATTGTACCGTCAGAAGGCTGGTGTCCACGAAAGGATAGCAGAGAGAATGCGGGACTTAGGCCACAATAGCATAACATCGGCAATTGTTGTAACAAAGTTGAAAAATCTAAGAGCAGACCACAAGGCTGAGAGACGTTTTTATTCGTGGGACGGGCAAGGGGTCGGATAATGTAATAAGGGATGACCCGAAATCGGCATGCCCACACTACCACACGCTAAACGAAATACTTGGGGGAAAACCCAGTGTAAACCCTCCAGCTGGACTCCTCAGCCAGTCTAATCAACCGCCGAGACCTAGGCCTAGCTTACGCCTATAGTCTCGATCTAGCATAAACTACTCGCGTGAAAATCAACAGTAATTAATGATGTGTTTTCCGAATTTCTGGTAGTCAAAATATCTCGCTCTAACCTTAACGTCGAACGCGATTAGTGGATTTAATCCAATTAACTTGGCAAGTAGATCAGCTACTTCATCTGGCTATAATCCCATATGAACCTAGCTCATGTGTCTACCAGTTCTACTTTACAACTGATTACAGCTGTACAGCTTCAATACTATTAGAAAGTTGGGAAAATAATCAGTCACTGCAATGTACAATGCAACAACCCTGAAAAATATGCCAGTTAATCATATGTACGCCAATTTTAAACAATCTTCACTGGCTTCCAGTTGATAAGCGAATCATTTTTTAAATTCTTCTTCTCACCCAAAAATCTATCCATGGTGGTGCCCCACTTTATCTCTGTTCACTTATTGACAAACATGTTTCTTCCCGTTTTACTCGTTCTTCTCAATCCCTCAAACTTGTTACTCCACGAGTCAAGCATATTCGTACCGGTGAATGCTCTTTTTCTTTTTCTGCTCCTAAACTCTGGAACTCTCTGCCTCCTCAATTACGTATCATTTCTGATCCGCAATTATTCAAATCTACTCTTAAATCCTTCCTCTTCAAATAGTTCAACTTCTTTCTAACATCCTCCAGCGCCGGTGACAAGCCAGTTTTGTTTGCTTTAATAGGCGCCTTAAAAATGTGTATTATTATTATTATTATTATTATGTCTTCGATCCCTCGAGCTTCTACTAGGACTTCACTCCTTGACCGACCCCAGCGAAATCCATGGTCAAACAGCTTAAGCCAAAAGCCAAGCCTGTCCTGTCAGGCAAATCGTGGCATCATTCTGCCCTGTTCTTTCCCAGTGGAATTATTTGACCCAAAGTTGAACTGTTTTTCACTCCATGCTGGAC
>NW_022685291.1:1637412-1660085 GCF_011630105.1 Anneissia japonica
TTTCTGCTGAGCAAAAAAACATGTGTTTTTAAACAGTTATTAAAAAACATGTGTTTTTTCCCCAGCAGAAATGGGGCAAAAAAACAAAAAATAGTTATGGAATGCATTTTAACATGTATTCGTTATAGGGTTGGCATTCAGAAAACGTGTTTTGTGGTACACTTTTCAGCTGCAATGAAATACCGTGTTAGTCATGAACTGTCAGTGGCTCAAATTGACCTCTTTGTTGGTTTGATCGCTCGTCCGCAGGAAATTCGGGGCGAAGAACAAAAAATAAAGCAACAGGATGACATGCTTGAGGTGTTACCATCATTTTTTCATATTTTCGCGGTGTGTTGTTTACTTCTTTGCAGCATGCGCTGTAGCTTGCAGGACAAAAGTCAAAGTTCAACTTCTGTTGGTGATCGTTATTGTAAGCTCCGCCCACTTGCCATTGCACTTTTCACTTGAAACACGTTCTAAAGGAATTTAACTGTTTAAAAAAACATGTGTTTTTGGCGTTATTCAGAAAAAACACACCCTAAAGGGAAGTTCTTTTCCCTTGTTTTCCTATTAAAAACTTACCTGGACTTTTGTAGCGACTCCCATTCTTGTTATGACAACATTATGCCAATAGCCGTCGTTAAATAATTTACTATAAGGCATGAAACGTGTTATACCACCGCCCAAATTGATGATAACAAATAAACGACCTTCAAACAGTTCAACACCAAAGAAGTCTCCGTTGGTCTCGGACCCCATACTGTACATTAGAAGTCCATTTGGCTCAATAGTTCGGAAACTGAATGACAATGATGCACCATTTACCTGTGAAAATAAAAGGAAAATAAATCTTTGGATATTATTATCATTTAAGTATTATGCGGGTCATGCACCTTCCCCCACCCCACCAAAATACTAATTCCCCCACCCCAGACACCCCACCCCAAAATCACACTCAAATAATAACCTGAAATCACCTCATTTTGCGATCTAGCACCCTTTACCTAATCATTGAGCCCCCACATAATCTTTACACTCCCATTTCAAGATTCCTAGATACACCACTGGTATTATCAGCCTCTACGACCATCAACCAGAGGAAAAAAGAACTCTTAACTAGCAAATATATATATAGAAATATATGTAGAAATGCAATAACAAAAAATAATACAAATATTATTTGGATCACAAATTCAATTGTCTTCTTGTGCTTCTTAAAGAAAAATGTAATGACAAAGAGAATCCATAATATACACACAACATAAAATATTTCAAGGAGACTAGGAAAGAAACAGTACCCAGATTGATACCGGATAGATCAGACTTTAGTGTCACAGGCCCACAGTTGTTTTAATGTAAAACAAATTACAAAATCACCGATAAAGTATATATTTACACCACACATACACGACATTAATCTCAAATGTGTTTTCTTATTCTTTTATTAACTTCAGGAACCTATATGGTACATGTAGATATATGGATGTAACTAAATCCTCAACAGACTAATAATCTGGTAGCATATAGCTTGAATGCAAGATCTGTTACTTCTCTCAAATCAAATTTCTGTTAACATTACTAGTAATTATCATTCATACAGCTATTCAAAGCTTTAAATTATTTTAACTGCTGAATTTGCATTAGCCAGAAGTAATGTGCTACAAAATTATAACTAAATGTCCGAAAATAATTTGTTAATAAGAAATTTAGCTATCATGGACTTTTGCTTTTGTATGATCATAATGTAATGTGTTATATAATGAACGTAATTGGAAGGTTTCTCACGGCCATGATGAAAAACAGCATGTATTTGTTGATTTGTGCTACATGTAAGTTTTACTACTACATGACAACTGCACCTATATGGAAAAACAAGTGCCTATGATTTTTATTGAATCGTATATCTATTGTTTTATTAGCTGGAGAAACTATGTTCTGAAATTATGGCCAAAATATAGACCCTAAAATTTTCATTACTGCCATCAACAAGGTTATATATTTAATATACCAACATGAAAATTCTTAGGGCTTTTATATCTCCCCAAAATCCAACCCTGGCCAAGTACTTTGCAACTTCTATTTATTCACAATTCCCAGTAACCTTTTAACCTGTGAAAAGTCCCATTCTATTTTTTTTTATATAGACACATGCAAAAATATTTAATAGTTGTTTCTACTTTATCCATAATTGTGAATATTGATTTGTATAATTTAATAAGTACACTTTATGATGCTTAATATCAGGTGGCAATATCTCTTTCCTCTACTTTAAAAATTAAACAATGCTTTTAATTGAACACGATTTAACAGATCCATTGAAATCCACATTGATAAAATATAAATAATGCAGTTTCTTAATAGATCCAAAAAGTGTAGTGTTGTTATGTCTAGAAACTCAAGAATTTACCATATTACCGTACTTGTGTGTATAAGTGCCCTGTTTGAATAAGCGCCCCTTCCTAATGAGAAATTTTCCTTAAGCGCTCGTTTGAATAAGCGCCCACTTCTAATTTTAATAAGCGCCCCCTCAATAATATTATAAGATTTTATTTTTAGCAAGTCAATAATCCAATCAATCCTGGGACTGTGGTTGTTGGCAGGATTTGAGCTGCAGAGTGGAATCACATTCTTCTTAGGTCAATATCAAAATGAGGATATTTCTCTTGGGACAGATAGAGCCCCGATCCCTGGACAGACAGTACATTTTCAACTTTCCTCTTCTTACATATTTGTCTAGGCCTAGTCATACTCCTCTTTTTCTTTTCCCGACAATTTGCACCTTTAGCACATTCTCATCTGAGTTTTCAAGAAAGCCTGCAATAATTCTGCTAACTCAATCGGCCGATGGCCAACAAGCTAACCATTACCCACCACCACTAATTGCATCTGCTATTCTGCTGTTATGTAAATATTCTCAGCATTCTTGTCATTAGCCATGTTCTCTGGACGATTATCTTTCCGCCGCACCACCATTCATAATGTCCTTATATACTCGTTTTTCATTCAAAAAGTGCCTCTTGAATTTAATAAGTTCCCATAAGAACCCCTCGTTCGTTCGTTTTATTTCCATAAGCGCCCCCTTAATTTCCAGTTTTCATTAGAGCCCCGTTTGAAAACACGCCTTACGCGCAAGTACGGTATATATATTATATACACCATAGTTTTAGTAAGACAATTTCTTCATTCCCTTCCCCATTCAAATTGTACCCCAGATTTTTGTCAATGGTTGTGTATTTTTGTATTGATTATGGTCAGAGTGTGATATGACGATTTGACCATTTTTTATAGTGAATCATATATTTCTGTTAATCCTAAGTTCTACTACTTTAATTTTTGTGATTTCTTTTAAGTGCCTATAAATTATTAAAATAAATTAGAATAAAATAAAATTACATACCTAGAGTAACATATGCATATTCATTTGAATGGCAAATTTTAAAGACATAAGGCATGTTCAGACGAGTTGAAAGTAAGCTTTAAAGCAGCAGAGAGTTTGTAAGAGCTAAACTGAAATATAAGATATATTACTTTCAAGTATAAGCTTACTGCAAAAACCTTCACCATTCTATTTAAATTAAGATATTTAAATGGTTAATTTACAAATGCTTAACACACTTGTAACACAATCCATTATGACACTTAAGAGTATAACATTTTCAAGTGATTTTAAATTAGTCATTTATTTTCATTTTTTCTCATAGTAGATTCATATGACATACAGAAATATTTTAATTATTTAATTTATTTAAAAATAATTACTAGTTTCTCATCCCCTCGTGCATCCATTTTTTCTGGCTCACCATTTTAAAATTTTTATTTTAATTTTTTTTAAATTTTCTTTATTTTAAGAAATGTATGAAAATATGGCTAATTCGCATCAGAAAAAATTCTCTTGATTGTTTTTGGTTGGGGATACATGGTATGTCCAGGCCTATTGCTTCTTTTATTTCCATTAAATATGTCTACTTGGTAAAAGTGATAAAATAATAGCTGTTTTCCATCAACCTGCTTGGATTTCCCATGCCCTCATTCTCATTTTCCCCTCATTCTCATTTTCCCAAAATATTAGGACAAGAAACTACTTTTATTCACTTGGCCTTATGTTGCTATAGTTTTTAGATAAAAATATAAAACATACTGTTCTGTAGACCTGGTCATATGGGAGAGGGAAACATGCTCCTTGTTCCAGTCTTTCATTTATTGTTTGTTTTATTGTTTTGTCGTACCATAGTTTAAGAATTTATCTAAACCAAAACATGGAAAATGTCAAGTGTATTAAATGAAAGGAGGGGGAGGAGGAAGGGGGTAAAAAATATTTACTGTAGAAAATGTCTGGAAAAACTAATCAATCAAACCTCTCATATATAAATTTGTAATCTTTGAAAAAAATGCGAGTATAAAACTGGTAAAATATACGAGCAGCCACATGCATGCATTAAATAAAAATATGACTTCATTAGTTGCATGCTACATAAATATATTCATGCATGTTACATTAAAACACTTCAACCAATTCTAGTGATGGATATAAAGGAAAATATTCATTACCAACCAAGTCAGTGGCAGATTCAAGGAGGTGGGCCCGGCCGGAACAGCCCTCCCACCCCCCACCCTCACTAAATTGCTGAAAATTTCTTTAAATAGAAATGTAAAGAAAATTATATTTGGTTTCTAAGTTTCGGAGATGCCATAATCACGAAGTCTCTAGCTTTAAGGAACATGCTTTTCATAGATGCAGAAAAAATAAAAACAACAAATTCGGATAGATGAGAGTAGCTGACATGACTATCATGATAAACAATCACACATTACTTTAAATAAACACATTGTAAAAACAACACTGCAATCAGAATTTCCATTAGAAAGATATCAGCTGTGAAAAAATATCAATAATACAAATTCCAAACCACCTTGCTGTACTCCTGATAAAAAATATATAAATTATAAATATTGTAGGGATGAGAGTACAAGCTAGGGTGGAATGGAAGTCTTCCACACTTTATATCTTCCAGTAATGCTAAATAAATATAATAATAATAACAATAAAAATAATAATAATAACAATAATAATAATAATAATAATAATAATAATTATAATTTCTCTAAATCGGACTTAAGGAGAATATCTTTTTTGTTATTTTCCCCTTAACATCATGTTACTTTCCCTTTAACGTCATTTTTAAAAATTTTTCTCTAATTTCTCCATTGTCTAAGTTCCCCTTAAGTTCAGTTTTAGTAACATAATAATAATAATAATAATAATAATGACAACAACAGCAACAAACATGATACAAGAAATTTTATTTGTCCTCATATAAACAAAATTTTGGTTGTACAGCTTTAAAATTTAAAAACACAACATTTAGGAAAGACGAAAATTAAAACTGCAGAGGATATATAGTGCACAAAAAACAGCAAAACCAAGTAAAAAAAGTGATAACATTAAAAATTTAACAATAAAAATCGTAAAACCACTGCAATTTTAAAGTTAAAACAGTTAAAATTTGGTAAAATTTGACGTGAAAAGGTTAGAAATTTACTTTTTTATGCATGTGAATAGAATGTGGCACAATTGACTTTCTGTAATAACATTGCTGTGTGTGTGATAGTTACGATAAAAATTTAAAAAAAAATAATAGTAATAGTAGAAATGAGAATAAGAAAAAAAAATTCTCCCGAAACATGACACAAATTTGGTTTTTGTCTTTCGCATTATTCTGTTACACCACCAGGCCACTGAGGCTTTGTAGCCAATTTTCATCCGATGTATACTGGAACAACACTGCTAAACAAAACTTGAGTCGTTCATATATACGGTAGTTGAAATTTTGATCTATGAACAATACATGTATTCAGGAATATGAAAAAGATGAAAGAGATATTCTACTGATGCAGAATGTATGCGATGTCCATAAAACATTATATTGCCCTAAAGCAACCACCATGCACAGCCAACTGCACTTAATTAACATGTATATTAATGTGAAATTTACACGGTATAATAAAGAAGTAGATTAGAATGAAATTTACCATATATGGTATAATAAAGAAACAGATCAGAAGTCTAAAGAGACCTTGTTTTCCATGAATGAAGAGGTAATAAATATATATTTAAAGAACAGGATAATTTTCAACTTATTTTAAAAACAAATCCATATTGAGTCCCACAACCCATGCTTCAGGGAATAAAATTCAGCAAAGCTTTAAAGCCAAAAAAAAAAAAAAAATCCAATTATTTTTCCTTTCTACATGCAAAACTGCCTGTTTGCAGGCTGCCTTTGCCTGTATGTCTGCATGCTTGCCTTAATTAATATACAGTATATTCACCTCATCAAAAGAATCTTCAATTAACCTACATGATCTCACTGTACAGCCCTGTAAAATAGTTCTTATAGTTACAGTTAAAATCTATTTGCATTTATTTACATGTATTTTTTTTTTAGGAGGCCCAACTCAACAGTAATTTTGGGGCGTCCCTATCTCATTTTTAAATCCACTTGTTTAAAAAAAATATTGATAACATATTTTTATGGGAGACTCACAAATTCTAAATCTTGAAGTCAAGGGTTCAAACCACTCTTGTACAAGACACTTGTGTCCTTGCGGAAGAAGCTACCTATGTTTGTCTCTCTATCCAAGAGGATAAATGGGTACCGGCATATGCTGGGGAGCTGAACAAGAATGATAACAGAGAAGTGGTATTCTGACCAAAATATTGCACAGTCTAGCTCAAAGAAAGGGAGATGTGCACTGTAGCAAGTAAGCCCAGAGGATTCACACATTTACTTGCACAGAACAAGGGGTGCTGGAGACTAAAGAGAGTGCTCAATTTAAACACTATGGGGTAATTAAGGCCTAGTTCAGACTAGGTGGATAAACCCGGCTTAACTCACCGGGTTTATCCACCTGCTAGTTTGAACTAGGTGGCTTATCTCAAGCTGGGCTGTGTCCTATAGTAACTAGGCCTGGCGCGCCACCGTGTTTAAGCCAGGCTTTAATCATTGCGGGGGGTCTTGCATTGACTTCAGGTGACGAAATGACCAATCAGCATTCAATTACGTATGCTATGAGCGAGCTTACATTTCGCGAGCAATGTTTTGAAACACGTTTCCTGGTTACGGTTCATTATTATGCAAATTCTCGCCTGGCTAAACCCGCTAGTCTGAATGCCCGGCAAAGTTAAGCCGGGCTTAACGTTGAGCCCGGCTTAACTCAAGCCTGGCTTATATCCAAGTCTGAACGTAGCCAAAGACTATTCATGATTTCTGAGAATCCAGATACATTATTTATCTGGATGTAGTTTCATATTATTTTTGTTCCAAAAATGGCACAACACATACAGTAGAGGCATATCAGTCTGACCAATTGGGAGATAGGACAAACCACCACTGTATAATGGTAAAAAAAAACAAACCACACAGACATAGACATAATAAAACATTATAATTGAAAATATTATTAAATGCTGGTAAACTAAATAATATCAACATCGACATAAGTATCATTCATTGTTGTCTGCACAAAAAACTAAATGTTTATTAGACAAACTAAACACATAAAAATTATTTATGAAGTACTTACACGTGCCTCCCACTTAGGGACAACTAAAACTGACTCAGGCGTTCGGAAGGTGATTGGATCTAAGTCCTCGACATCCTCAATCCCAATAACCAAATCACCAACAATCGTCACCTTTGGATCTCCGGCTTCAGCAAGATCTAGCAATGGAAGATCCATATTAGAGGCCTTGTAGAAAAGCTGAAATAAAAATATTAAAAAAAAATAAGTAAATCATTTTTTTTTTCATTAGAATTTTTAGACAGAATGTTTAAAATTGCTCCTTTTATATTAATAATGTCGTGAGCCAGATATTTTAATTACTTAATTTGTATAGTTAAGTAAGTTATTTATAATTAAAATTTTGAAAGAGAAAAAAATGCTGTGTTAACAAATAGGCTTTTTACCAGTTAAATGTCTACAGCCATATTTTAAAGATCCTTGAATGCACACTATGTCAGTATAACAAATAACAAATTAAATTAATTAAAAGTGCAAGAATTGCAATTATAAATGATGATAATAATAATAATATTAATATTAACAATTTAATAATATTTAACATTTATATAGTATTACTAACATGATCTAATCTGAAAATGCTTTTGGCCAATTATAAAATTAAGTTCCTCATACTTTTTAAAATTCAGACGAGAAATATACTTTTACTTGGCTTGCTATTTCAGCTTTATACTGCTTTTTATATATCTAGTATTATAGAAAACATATTCAAATAATTTACATATGAAAACATCTAATAAACAATTAAATCAGCTTTTCTATTTTACCAACAATAACATCAGGTTGAGTATTAAAAAGCATGATCAACTACTGGCTCCATGAGTATTGATGAAATGTCTACCACGTGGAAAAAATGAATAGGAATAATAAATCTCTATGCTAATGCTAGAAATACATAGTAGATATATGTTCTCAATTTGAATAATTAAAAACATATATACCACTATCAGTAAATGTACATTATTATACATTTTACACGTTGAGAAAGGTCGCAGGTGTGACCGAATTATTCGTGAAAACTAAAAGATATATGTTTTGTTATATGTCAACTTGGTATTTCATTTGTTTACCTATGCTGTAATATAACTCTAGATATACTGCACAGTAAGAAAAAATAAATATAAGGTTCCCTGTGTAGACACATATTATAAATCCACACTGTGGCCAAAGAAAATAATTTTATTTTGAATGAATTACAAAATCCAGTCTGTAACGGACTATCTATGATACATTAAAGACATTGTGTTGTTTTAAATCTTAAGTGTTTTTGACGATCATCCATGATTTATAAAAAACAATAAACATGTTTTTTTTTTTTAAACAATGGTAACTAAAACATTAAAATGTTTACAGGATAAAAGGTTGTACCAAAAGAAGCATTAGCGAATATGGTATCATAAGACATTTTCCCATAAATCAATGTCAGACATAAAATTGGTTTTGTAAGGCTTCACCTTGGATTGCATATTACAGTATTGTAATCAATCAAATACAATAATATATGATATGACATAATTTCCTCTGAATTGAAATTTTTTTAGAGACAAAATCAATTTCACAGAAATACTTAAGTCCTAATGTTTTCTATCAAATAAACAAAACTCATTAAAAAAAAATCGTAGTATATGTCATCTTGGTTTTCCCATAATGAGATCTTTCTGAGTATTGATATCAATTTCTTTTAATGTTATACCAAAATTGAATGTTCTCTTTTGGATCTGTTCTAGTACAAAAATATCCATACGTCTTCTGGGTAATTCCTGGTACATTTTTTAGTCATTTGCAACAAATTTGACTGGTAATTGGCAGATTAAATTTTATGTAGGATTAACACGCTCTGCAACAGGCAAAAATGAATAAATGATAGAAATGAATTATCCATGGCAGTACACTTTATACTATTGTCAAGGAGTATACTTCAATTTCAACCTTCTTTATAAAGAAAATGATCAAATTTTCCTTTTTGTTCAATTCCGAATATTTGAAATTGGGAATTTTGGCTTGGCCCCTGCGAACCCGCGGCAGCCAGAGTGTGGCGCCATTACAACATATAACGGATACATTGTCCCTAATCCCTATCCCTTTCATTGAGTCAAATGGCAGAGCGGTAAGCATGGGCGCAGCAAGATATAGCCAAAATATCGGCGCTGGTTCGAACGGCACGCTCACCTATGGTTCTGGTGGTAGAACAAGTCTTCTCGAATAAGGACTATAAACCGTAGGCCCAGTGTATACATTGGCTCGTGTGCACTATAAAGAACCCAGTACATCCTTCGAGATGAGTAGGGGGATATGTTATGGGTTTCTGATGGGGTGGCCTGCTACTGAGCTGATATGGCAGCAACACTTAAGCATGTGGACCCAATGACATGGGGTTAGTAAATATGGATTTGTAACCAAAAGAAAAGGTGCTATATAAATTGCTTACTAACAATATCAATATATTGTGAATTTATCATGTTCAAAATACATTATCAAAGTCAAATTTACTAGACACCATCTAGATTAAATGATTACAGAATTGATATTTTTGGGCACTGTAGATAAATCAGAGTTTATATTATACTTGGCAACTCCCATTATTCACAAAGCTGCACTTAAAACCTTATTGCTTTCAGAAATTTTAAGTACATCAGTAAATTACTGGTTTCTCATAAGCAATGAAAAAACATACTTTTTAATCTGATTAAAATTTCAACATAATTTGCAATTAATCAATGAAATGAACAGAAAAAGGAATTGTTCATAGACTAATAAAAACAAATTGAACCGTATCATGTAAAAATAATCCACATTGCTGGCGCCAAACAGGCATTGTAAGACATAAGAGAAATTAGAAAAAAAAAAAGCTGCAGAAAAGAGATACCATTAATATGGCTTGCGGTAATTGAATTTCTAAGTAGAGAGATCAATGTAATACAACTACAATTGTATCTGGGATATTTTTGAAGACAGTAATTATGCATCTGACTGTAGCCACGGGCCATTGTTCTGAGAAAATTTTTCCATGAATTCTCTAAATATGCAAATTCAACTTGAAAATTTACTGGCAATAAAACATGCCACTACTTTAGTTCTAATACGAGTTTTAAAATCATTTTAATAATTGGGCCCCTTCACATAAGTGTTGCTAAAAGGGTTAACCACTTAAAATAATGCTTAGTCCTTTCACTCAATTCATTACATATGTATTTCCTTCCTTAATGTCACCCAAATTCTTACATGAAATGACTATGACTAGGGCAAATGTTCAAAATCATGTCCGGGGTATTTTTAGTCTAATGCAACTGCAAAAATATTAAAATTACACTTGCAAATTCAACCAATCAGATGCTTAGTATTTAATTGTATGTCATCCTCCTGATTATCACTATCATTATCCTTTAAATCATTATCATCACCGCTGTCATTACAATCATCATCACCACCATGATCAATGTCACCGTCATTACCATGATCATCATCTTCATCGTCATCATCATTGCCATCACAATTTACTTCACACAATGACAAGATGGTAAGCATACATGGTGTCAATTGCATGTTCAATTTCAAATCTCATGAAACTGAATTTGAACACGACGATTTTAAATCATCAGTTAACGTATCTAATGATGGCATAAATGTGTGCATAGCTGGGCCAAGCTTCAACATTAAGGATCCGATCACTTACCCTGATGATAGATCAATCTTAGGGCCCGTTCGAGCGAAAAAATATCCGTGCGATTTTCCAGTTAATTCACCGGTACACACTTTCTAAAACTGCTCGGACACGCGCCTAATTACCTTACCATCTGGATTATCCACGACAATTTTGACCACCAAATTGCTGGGTAGAATTCCGTGTATGAGATGGCCTTGGAGCCGGAGACGATGATAAATCAACCTTAATTGCTTTGCCAAATGGTTCGTCCACAGCAAGTACCTGCTGTCGTCGCGCTCTTCTTCGCCTCCTCGTGTTCACGGCGAAATCAAAGTTGGATTGGACAGTAAATCCATCCACATAACATTGCATCATTGTAGCCATAATGGTGGCTAGTAGCATAGCTACACGTTCAATTTGTAAAATTACCATTACAGTACAGTATTCAGAGAATTAAACTTCAATACAAATCGTTCCTGCGTATCGTTTAAGCAGGGAGTTGTTATAGTGACACTATAACAACTCCCTGGTTTAAGCAAGCAGAAGAGAATGGGTTGATGGGATTGGTGTTTCTGAATGAACTTACAAAATTACTTCCGGAATAGTTTCGACATGAGCTAAAATTTGCGCGAACAGTGGACCACCCGCTGTGTGCTCGGCGCGATTAACCGGTGAATTCACCGGAATACGGTTTGCATTTTTCGCTCAAACGGGCCCTTAGATGTCATCATGGTCCTAGCCTAAGCCTAGCTTATAAAAAAAATTAAATGAAACGTATCCTAATGAAGAATTTGTGTTTGTTTTTGTATTATTGCACCAAACAGGAAAGAATTAAAACAATATCAAATTTGGTAACTAATTTGATTAACTACAAACTGCTCATAGGAACCTATATATGCTAACCAAGTCCTTTATAAACAAACTTTGATGGCTAATTACCATACAGGTGTGTCAAGTAATTATTTTTACTGAATGTGTTTCTTAACAAAATATGTGTTCTTTATGTATTCCAGGCTTCAAAGGAAGAGGCATGATCAAACTGAATGTGCTGTCCTTGTAAAATATTATATAACTATATAATGAATAGCCCCATGGCTTCTATACTTCATTCACGTTAAGCATCATGATTGATTATGGCACATAAAGGCATTAATGATCACAGCAATAGTAATTAAGGACAAAAAAGGTTTGTTGCCAAAACAAACCAAAGAAATCCAAGGTCAACTTTAAATATATGAATAAATATAGTTATCTCTCTCTCATCAAAGGGCCAAAAATACTATGGTGCTTAAAAGGGGAACATTTTAAGCTTAAATTATGCAATTGTATACCTCGACAATGTAGTTTAACCCTCTGATTAGGCCTACCATTTAGTGACCATTCTACTACCAGCCAACAAGTATGGGGGCGAGTGAGCCGTTAACCAAAGAATTATGTCTAAAAAACTGAATTCCGATTATAATTTTTTGAGGAACAATAAAAAGTTTTATCCAGTAAAAAGACAGTCAAATCCCTCCTAATTAATAAAAGTTTTTTGTGAGACAAGGGGCAACAAATATTTTAGCCCTACAGCAAACCCCTTATGGGGACAAGACTTTGAATGTCCAATTGGCCTATTTTTTCTATCTCAATAATTGAAATTATTTTTTTAAGTTTTTAAGTCAGAGACTATGATTCTTATGAATTAAATTCATTCAAATTACTTAAATTAGTTGTAAATTAAAATATTAAAATAAAATTTCTAGTAATTTGTGCAATTTAACGATTTTTACTTCTTTTTAAATGTAATTTTTTTATCTTATAAATCTGAAATTTTATAAGAACTTTGAACATATGTTTGCTTTGTTTGTTTGTATGAACATGTATTAATAATTATAATAATGATGAAAATACACTAAATGAGTACTTTTTTTGCTACTGTGGATTTTTAATGTACTTTTATGCTTTTAATCTATTGTAAACATCTCTTTCACAATTCAGGTTTATGAATGAACTATGAAATTATGTTATGTTGTTTTTTGAATAAAGATATATAACTTAGTAAAAACTAAATTATTTTGATCTTTCTCATTGTTGAGTCGTTCAATTGTGTTCATCCTTTCGATGAGAAACTGAACTTAAATAATATAATTTAGAATTTAATTTGGCTACCTTGTATCCAATCTTTTCTATCACTTAAAAATTAAAAATAGTTCTTAGCTCCTGAAATAACATATTGTAGATAGTTATATACAAAGTTATAAGCTCTTGAAAAACAGATCTTAGATATGGTAATGAGATGATCTATGATAATTAGGTGTAATAAACAAATACTTCTAAGCTCCCGAAATACACATCTTGTATATGATAATAAGAAGTGTTATTTTTAGCAGAGTTCAGAGGTAAAATGACTAAACATATTTCCTTAGCCTCAATATCTGAATGCCACGCTCATAAATAACATTTTAAGTGCACTTGCGTAAACACGTACACACACACATAGTACGTACATTGCACTCCCACAAATACTTGCACACCATGGAAACAACTAACTACATATTGCTAGAGTATATATTCAATATCAAATAACCATTATATATATCCGTAATACGCAATCAGTGATACTATGATATGTCTTTTTGTATACAGTACTGTAATAAGCAAAGCGGTAGAATTTTGATTTTGAAGGCATAATCAAGCCGACTTCAGAATTCCTGCAAGAGTGACTCAATCATTCACGCTTCAGAGTGCACCAACCATTCACATATACTTAGTGTGTGAAGACAAAAACATTTTTAAAAGGGGTTGAATATTGATCTCAATGTGTCTTATTTCATGGTAGATGAGACTCAAATCAGCCAGCCAGAATTCGCTTCATTTTCATTACTCTGTAAGAAATCTTTCGTTCGTTCGAAAACAATAATTAAGATCAATATGCACACCGATTCACAAACCTTGCGAAGGTATTTGTAAAACACAGCATCAAGGTGCTTAATGACGAAGAATTGCCTCGTATTTGCGAAAAGGTTTAACTTTCACTGAGTGCTTTTAAGGAAAGTTGTGTTGATAATTAAATCAGTTTTTCCTAATTAGGGTAATTTTCATCAGCTTTGGATTTTTGATTTACAATACATTTAGTTATTATGAATGTTTCACATTATCAATTATGTTGTATAAACATTTAAATTTGGTGTCAAATTTTATTTTAATTCATGATTATTATTTATTCCTTATACAGACAATTGTACAAATGACATATCAGACAGGAAAAATAAGAAAAAGTAATATATTCCTATGGTCAACTAACTCTAACTGTTGTGCCTCCCATACATCTGGAATACACTGTGAATGAATACATATCTAAATTTATTTCAAATATTTGAAAGGGTACATATACCTCCTAAGGCGCATGTTTAATATAAGAAATAGAAAAAAAAAAGTCACCTTATTAAAAATGTATCACTTGGAGTGATCTGTATGTATCAAGGTATCTTTTATTCATAAACAAAGTCAAAATACATTAAAAAAACATTTCTGGCAGTTCACAGAACTGAATTGCGAAAACGTTAAAAATACATTATTTATAAAATTATTAGTTATTTCAATTAAGATTCACATTATTATTACTATACAAATTATTTATAAAATTATTTTAATATATATATATATAGACTAGAAAACCCCAAAATTCAATGAAAACATTAAATTGCTTATTTTACAGTTGTCATTTAAGTTATCAACTGTCAATAAGAGACATTAATTCAGTTTTAACTGATCTACACACACTTTCTATCATTTTAACATTGATTACCAGGCAATTTGCAGGTTTTAGTTTTGAGTTTATTTGATTTGTCAGTTTTAAATTAAATTCTAGTACTTTTTTAAACCAAATTTATAGAGGGTCACCCTTCCGGTGTATCCAAGGTCAGCTGATATTCAGGGCCCACTTGAATAAATGAAATAATGTGATGCTTTAATCAGTAATGTCTCTTTATAAGGCTTACGGCATGCATAGGGGAGTGGAGTTGTTTTAAATTGTGAGAAATAGTCTAGCTCTCACAGGAATTGAACCCAAGACCCTGGTAATAGAGGGCAAGCATCTTAACCACCAAGCTTCAACTCCACTGCGTACTACCAGAATATTGTAATTTTTTTATAGTGACTATGAGTTTCTTTCAGTATTCTTGAAAAAGATCAAACACATCGAAATATTGAATCCTCAGAATGTCCCAAGAGCTACTCATTTTTGTTGTTTTATTACAAGGCAATGGCTACGGGTTTATGAAAAAGAATATAGGAAGCATTTATTTATAATGAAAAGTAATATTTTCAATTCATATAGCTATTCAAAATCTTATTTGGATTTTTGAGGTTTTTTCCCATAAATTTTGGCAGACAGCATATCTTTAAATGTACGAAGAAATCAATTCAATTTTTTAGGTTTTTAGATCAACAAAAGCCAGTGCATTGTCAAAGAAAAGTATATCATTATCATTTTCAAAGTGGGCTGATCTGGAGCTTGTCTTTGTAACCTGCGGTCTCAACAAAACAGTTGTTCCGCGCATTATCACCTATCTCACAACGGAGACATCTCAAGACGAATTCCAACAAGACATATAATCTATGCGTACATTACCGCAATAATACACGCCAACAATACCATCCAGTGGGAATAAATGCGATGTAAATAATATCGCTTCTCCTTTTATATTACCCCACGGAACAATCAAATCATCTAATGTATCACGTAACATTGAATAGCTTTTTCTCCATTAACATGGTTCCAATGTTGAAAATATTATATACGGAAAAAGAAAATCAAATATTGATCTTAATAATAAAAATTGGAAATTAGAGAGGTGGTGCACAACACCAGAAACAGTTAAAATAATATTTTGATTTCCTCAATTTTACACATCATACAGAAAGACGAAGAACAGGCTTTAAAAAAGTGTAGTGTTTTAATAATATTCTGATTTTACTGAATGAAAAAAAGCAGTTAGTCCACAAGATTGCAAAGTGTTAAATTTGCAAATTGTGAATGATACATACTTCCATAAGACAAACATGACATTGAGAAAGTACTTAAGTATATTACTTTACAACTAAATGTGAGAGGAAAACTTACAAACTCTTGTTTTTTTTATTAAAATTGCATAATTACAAGATGTTTTGTATTTGACAATACACTATGTGTAATAAAAGTACTGGGTACAGAAGCATGTTGTTAACCAAGATATTTTTTATAAAATTATAATGATTTCTGTTGTTTATATGTAAAATCATAAACAACAAACCAATTAATCTAAATTATGAAATAAATTGATAAAATATTGATATATAAACAACTATGTGTATATTTAAGTTGTAAATAATAATAATTATTATCCTAGGAGTGATATTTTGCCATACCTGACGTGTTATAGTACCGAATAATCAGTGCGTCCCCAATTACCAGCGAAAAAAGTTTGCAAGTCATTCAGGTGGGAATCACTTGCGAACTTTTTTCGCTGGTATTTGGGGACGTACCAAGTATTCGGTACCATAACACGTCAGGTAGGGCAAAACATCACTATCATATTTCCTGACGCAAATTCATATCTTTATAATTTTTATTCTCTTCTTATTTGTTAGCACATTGAAACTGGTCTATAGACAAAAAATTCCAACTATATTTATATTACATACCTATAGTAAATCTTCCAAGAGATCTTTTAGTGTGGTTCTAGAGAATGTGATGTATGCAATATATAAACAGTTAAGTAATTGAATGGCTCTGGAAAAACCTGTTTGTTGTAAATTATAATTTCACACAAATACCCATAACATTTGAAAATCAGAATTTTGCACTTCTTTAGGTTTTCGCATTTTATGAAAGAAGATTTCTGCAAAATATCAATCACTAAATTTAACTGATTATTTAAAAAATATACAAATCTTAGTAATAAATATTGATTTGGAAGCTGTTTTCTCAAACCTTACAGAACTGATATCCAATGAATTAAAAATTCATGACTTCGCTAATATTAATAAAATGTTTATATCAAATGTTGGCCTGAATTGGATAGGCCTATACAAATTAATAATTTGGATGCCCATGAGATACAAAAAAACAACATCCCAGGTCAAGATGCCCTGTATGAGTGTCTAGAGGCTTATTTTTTTAAATGTTCTTATTGGGAGAGGGGGGAGGAACATCCCCCTCCCAAACCCTCCACCCCTCGAATAATACAACTCTTCCTCTGCCTGTCGGGGCATTGCCCCGCCATCAGGGAAATCCTAGCGCCTCCACTGGGAGGGGCGATGTCCCAGAACCTCTGAAGGGGGTTTAGGAGGCTAAGCCCCCTGAAGCTCTAACAATTTAGAGATTTTGAATGCTTAAGGCCTGTAATCGATCTTACAGCCTTGCAGTTACATGATTTTTTTTCTGGTCTACTCACAATAAAAAAAAAAGCCTATGATAAAGTTTTTATTTCTTAATCTGCTACAGTATGTTTTAATTAGCTGAACTAAGACTACCAATCTTGGGCATTTGTCGATTGGTGGTAATGGATTTAATTCTAGATCTAGGTGGGGTTACCCCTACTTCAAAATGGCCCAGTGCCCAGTGCTGTGTTTTAGTCCTTACTTTAAGGGAAAAAAAATATTCATCCCATCATTTGTACTTTTAGCTTCTTTATATTTTCTTAATTTATATTTTCTTGCAGTCCAGAATAATTTTCCAAATATTAAAATTGAGGGGTGTAGATGGATACAATACCAACAAATTCAACCCAGCTGAGATTAGCAAGTAATTTCTATTCACTGGAACAGTGGATATTGGTTGTGACAGTGACTTAATGCCAGAGATAATTTGTGGATAGAGGAAAGTTTATTCGTGTTTTATATTTGTAGCTCATAAACTAAGAGATTTTCATTAAGGTTTGATTATTGCTATTCCACTCATGTTTTGTGTAGTACACAGTAGATTATTAGAAAAGTCTGTAGAATTAGAAATCATTATTTGAGTTTTGTTTCCCCAAGGGCAATAGGATCTGACACAGTTTTGCTCCATTTTTTTCATCATCATTAAGGAAAAAAATCTGTTTATATCTTTAGGGATGTTTATGCATTTCCTTGGCTCATTCCTTAATAGCGTTTAAGATTTTTTGAGGGGAAAAATATAATTTATAGAAGTACCTAAGGAATTAATAATGCAATATCATTATTTATTTATTCATTTATTTATTAATAGAGTGTATATTTATGTAATTACTTATTTAATTATTTATTAATACCAGTATTTTGCTAGGGTGGCCCAATCACAGTGAAGTGACTAGTATCCCTAGGGGTTCTTTGGTTTCATACTGTGATGGCTAAAAATGTACTAAATCGTCATACAAAAGTTACCAAATATTTTCATAATTGTATACTACTCTTTACCTATTTGCACAACTTAAACATCTAACACCAGCATCATGATACACATTAAGGCTTTGTTATAACACAATTAGGTCAGTACATAAATTTATTTTAATTTGCCGTATTTAGACAGAATCTTTTTCAGTCAGACCAGACTAAAACCAAAGATATCATTGAAGATATTTGCTATTTCTTGACCTGTCATAGCCTATTGTTCCTACTTCCGTGTTGGTATGGTAATGAAAATTATTATTATTATATGTCTCTGATCCTAAGTTAATTTTGATTGCTTTCACATCAGCTGCTCCCACAATAGCATCAGTTACAGTAGCGGTATGACAAGTAACTTAAGACCGTGCATGTGTTGAGTATAACTCGATTCCATTGCGTCTTTTTAGCAAATGATTCTCACTCTTAGAATACATTGATCCGCTGAAAACCAGAGACTAAAAAACTGTCATGTTATAATATATCGCATTAACATATGAGATTAACTGATAATGCAGGAGTGAAACCAACGAAAGTAGTCACTAGGCTCAACATTTGTGAGAATAGCAACGTAGCTTAGAGGCCAGGGGAGGGGTGGAGCCATAGTGGAGTTTAGTGGAAGAGGCAAGGTTATCAAGAATAGCAATTCATTATAACTACGTGTTATTTGACCTATATTAAAAGCATGTCAGTTTAGATTAAACAACCTCCCATATATAATACTCAGAATTATGATATTCAATTTGAAGATTAGGCTCTAAAAAAATATAGAATACTGTCAAACCATGTGTAAATGTAGGCCCAAATGGTCAAATTGTGAATACAATTAAATATATTGCAGAATTGTGTACCTCAGAGGTTACGAGTTTGAGACCAATTTTCGTCATACTGCTTGTGCCCTTGGGCAAGATAATTACCCCCGTTTGTCTTTCTCACCGAGGAGTATAAATGAGTATCTGTAGGAGGTAAATGATTAGAAATGAAATGGGTAGTGCTGAATGACATGTATTACTGTACTAGGAATACTCCCCAGGGAGCAGTGGAAAAAGTGTTTAAGCAGTAATGATATGTGTGTTACATAAACCCTTCCCGATGTTTGTTCAAATTACAAACTCAAGTTCTAGAAAATCTCAGAATCTGGAATCATCTTCATAGGCTATCATATTTACAAGGCCCATGTTAGAAGTGAATTTGTATGTACTTTGCATTTCTTTAGAATGCCTACTGCATGCTTTCAATTGGATAATACAGTCACAGTCTGCTTTATATCAGGTATGTTCAAACACGTACACAAAATTAAACATACTAAACAAGCAGTTTGTTGTTCATTTCTCTATAGTGCCAATAACAAATATAGATTGCAATTAATATTGATAGCATTGATTTATCTAAAAAATAATATTTGTAGATTTGTATAGAATCCTCATTTCTATGCATATTTAGACACAATTCCTTATTGGCCAAAACCAACAAAGGAATTATGATTTTAATAAAACTTGCAGTTTATTGGTATCATAACAGGATGTTCCAATCTGCACACTTAGGAAGCTTATGACGGAAGTTATTCGACTCAATTAACATTGGATTAATTTATACTGTAATGAATCACGGTACAACAAAAACTTATTGGAACATATATAATAGTCATTAATATATGAGATAATATTCATTGTTACTCCCATTTTCAACTGTGAGTTTCTGTCCTCTCTTTTTTGGGCGATTTCAATTATTTATTCAATAAATTTTTTGGGAGATTTCAATTATTTATTCAATAAATAAATAAATAATTAAAATAAAATAAATTAATTAATTCAAAATAATAATGCAGAAAAAAGGCTACATGTACACTCTACAGGTGGAAAACGGCACCGCGAGCAGGTCTACCAAATTTCAAATCCATATTCGAGTTATAAGTTTTAATTTACGATAAAATATTTGAATGAGAATAATTTTTGTCCAACAATTAACAGAGAGTTAATACCTTTTCTGCATGCTTTTGCATAGACCCTTAAATCTAAATTTGCTAGCAATCAATTTAAGGATTTTTGTAGTAAAATGTCTGTAAATAATAGCAAAGTATTTTCTGTTCTTCATCTGTTTCTGATTGGAAGTTAGTATCTTATTTGAGCCTTTTAATTGAGCTGTTCGAAAATTTGATTAAATGTTCATTTTTTTTCATGGTTTTTGAACAGCGCAATCTTCAAATTTACTTTTAGGTGAACCTCAGGCTTGTTTTGTTCTCATTGAATTGTATGTTACCTAGCAAACAATAACTGTAATGAAATTGAATGACTAGAAATATTCTCCAGAAAGCAGCGAATTTGCAGATTGTGTACAATTGATTCTGTATCTAATAATCAGGATAAACCTTAGAAACTCTTCATGAAATTGACGTGGGCAATGTAAATCCTGTAACAGTTATTCATTTTAATTTCAGCAGTCTTCTCTACTTAAGTAAATTTGTAGAAGATTCTAAGAGTACATTTTAAATACATTAATTTTAATCTCTTAAATCTGATTTTCATCCAAAAGCTATTGACTTGTCACTCATAGGAAAGAATCAATTCTCTGATGGTCTATAAAGTTACAATATGAGGTTTAGGAAAATGGAGCTCTTTTTTAGTCATGAGGACCCTGGGATTTACAAAAATTGTTAAACATTGATCAAATTACTTAAAACTCCTTTACTTGACAAACATAAGTAGAAGCCATTTATTACACCATTTATGTAAGGTTGTAATGGAATATTGAAACCAATTCCAAAGTTACAAACTTCAGGTCATGTGAAGCAGCTATAAAATGAAAACTAAAATATAGAATTGACTCTACAAGAAAAATGAGAATGTTTTGCTGAAAGGTAAAGTTCTGCAGTTGTGGACCCGGGTTTAAGATCTGGCTTGAAAGTTGAGACTTGACTCAACCTCTCCAATAACTTTCACACATATGGCACTGAAAAACATCAATTCTAGATGAGTTTCTAAAGCTGACATTGACAAGCACCTATTCCAGGTCAGGTTTTTAGATGGCATTGGCAAGCACTCATTCCAGGTGAGTTTCTAAGATGATATTACTAGCACCCATTCCAGATTAGGTTCTAAGACAGCATTGACAAACACTTCTGGATGACATTGACAAGCACCCATTTCAGATGGGGTTCAGACAAAAAAATATTGTATTTTAAGAATCAAATGGTACTAAATATTTTATTACTGTGAAAAATGAGAGTAAACTTTACTAGAATATAATTTACTTGATATATGGAGTTAAAATGCAGATTAAAAGTACCTATAAGCAAGCCTTTAGCTATACCATTTAACATATCATTTATCATATTGTAAAGTTAAAGCTGCCAAATGCTCAATTTATCCTAATAAAACACTTAAATTCAACTTATTGCACAGCCAACTTCTTGACATACTTCTAATCTATTGATGTTACATGGTTGATAAAATATAAATCTTTTGGGTGACAGTATCATCAGACAGAATTAATATTTTCAATTTTATACTTTTTATTGATTGATGTAAAGATTTGATATCACATTTTATACTGAGATTCACCTATTTAATTTCATTATTTTAGAATTTGTAAATTTCTCTTTATATATTTAGTGATTGTAATTTTATTTCTTATATTATGTGATTGTATGGTTCTATGTTTGTTCTTGGCCATGTGTAAGAACACCAAATTGTTACTGAACCACCTCCCTATACATTTTATTATTATTATTATTATTATTATTATTATTATTATTATTATTATATAAAACAGAAAAATAGTGTTCTAGATTTTAATTTCTACTATGGCAACTATCAAATATAAAGACGAACGACAGCCAGAATATCCACAACATAATATCACCAACAATATTCGGATTGTAGAAAAAAAAAACCAAAACCACTTACAAAATAGAAAGCATGATTAATAAATCATGAAAAAAAAAAACACAACCTTCCATTGATATGTGGGAGGCCACTTCCGAAGTACTGGCAGTTTTGGCTCTTACCCATTAGGTCAGGGGTCAAAATCCCACACTGACCTGTGGAGAAAACCTGTCTCTATGATTATTTAAAATGTAAATCTTCTAGGAGTCTTGAAATGG
>NW_022685291.1:1660237-1687667 GCF_011630105.1 Anneissia japonica
ACCACAGACAGTAGAATTTACTAAAATATCCCACTGCAGAATGGTGGGTGTTAATTATGTCCAATATTATACTAATACTTTTACTATTTTGCTTTTATAAAAGTAATTAACTTTGGAAAGTATAGTACTGCTCTGTTTACAAAATCATTATGCAAATAATATCTGATAATTTATGACAGATCAATAGACCAACTTCAATAAACACGGAACAATAATTAAGCAATAAGTATGCAAATTTAGTAGAGAACTGCTACATTGGCATCGAAATACTTGTAATGCTATATATTACAATTGGGGATGCACATGATGAAGAATCCTGAAATATATTTTTCTATAGAGACTACATATTCAGTTAAGCATTTTATGTTTTTTTTTTTTTTTTATGATTAATTTTCCTGATTGTGTTTTGTATTGTTTCATTATAAAAGATAGGGAGCAAATCATCTTTGGGATTTCGCCCATTCCCTATACATTTCTGTATATTTGCCGAATATTAATATTATTATCATTATCAAGTGGCTTGATTTTAATGTTATTCATAAATTTAAGTTCATTTTTATTCTAATGGTCACACATGTTCCATTGTGAAATTTAATCTAGCTAATTATAATATTTCTTCATTTGCATTATATTTTCATAATCTGATTACAATATGGCTGACATGTACATTATGGCCCATGTGCATGTTAAAGAATTCAGTACACTCTTCGGAGGAGTAGGGGATTGTCCTCCGGTGTACTGCCCAATCACCACCCGAAAGACCCCACTGGGTTTAAGTCTTCCTCAGACTTTTGTGGGTTATCCTTGGTAATTACACCGAATAAATCCATCCATTCATCCATCCAGTGATAAAAGAACAATATTGATCTTTTCGGTAGGAACATACGTACCCATAAAGTGTCGGGCTGAAGGACACAAACAAGTGCTTAGCCTCAGAAATGAACTTTTTACCACATTAATTAGAAACCTCTTGTATCAAAGCCTTACCGCTCCACGACAGGTTTGTACATCTCATTCAAATCACCGCAATTACTCCCCTTAGACACTTTTATTCTACATCAACAAATTAAATATACAGCACAGTTTTGCAGACTACCAAACTGGGATTTGTGTTACATTATACTCTTTGCAAAAAATATAAAAATATAAGAAGTTGTTAACAGAATTCTCTATCATTAAAGTCACAAATAAAAGGTAAAGGTAGGCAATTAACCTGTAACTTGCAGCGTTAATGTGCTGAATTGAATATGACGCTTGCCAATGAGTATATCATAGCTGACAAAGAGAGACACTCTTCGTAGTCATGTACATTCATAATACCAGGGCTACTTTTCCAAAAAAACATACACTGTATAATAGTTAGAGTATGCAGAAGCCAGACTGATTCTTTGGTATCGAGTCCTTATGCAAGAAGATATCCAAAAAGACATGGTTTAACCAACTGAGCCAAAAGTGAAGAGGGTTTTTAAAACAGTGCTAATGTGAATAAAAACGTAATGTGCACGATTAGATGGGCAGGAAAAGAATCAATACATAGTGGAAATAGCAACTTTATGTAAAGGCCTCAAACCTGGCTTTTGGTATTAATTTTATTAATATATTTATTATTTATTGAGGATTAAAATATAAATCAATAAAATACATTTCCTCATTTTATAACAAAAATAGCAATAAAATCAAAGTGCTGAATATTAAACATTACCGGTATACAACAATAACCTTTGGTGAATTCGCAAGTAGCTCAAATTAATTTTTATTTAAAAAGAATCTCAAAACTTTCTAATTTTCCAAAGCTTTTTAGTCAAGTTTATTCTTTGACAATTTTTTAATTGACCTGATACAGATTCTCATTTATTATTATTTATTACTAATAATTATCATTATTATTTTATCTTGTGATACAAACTTTGCATTAATATACGAATTATCAAAACATACTGTAGTGTAATAAAGTTTATTGGAATTACTTTATCATAACTGTAATTTAAATGTACCGCTATAAGCCTTTTAAGATCAATTTCTATTAAAAAAAAACAACAACAACAAACACCAATGTAGGCCTATCATAGTATATTGGAAATATAGGTCTACCTCCAGTTAAAGACAACTTTTCTGTGGTTCCAATTTAACAAATGTCTTTTATTAATTATTATTATCCTTGTTATAGACCAAAGCTGCTAAAGACCATGAAAATCCGGTCCCAAAAGTCTAATTTTGGAGGGAGACCTGCAGTAATAGCATATAACATTCCAAGGAGATTAGATTTAGAAGTATAGTATATCTAATCATTCCTCCATGATATAATTAATGTATCGTTTCTAATTGAGAAATCACAGGAATTTAAATATAATCGCCTGTTAATTGCGGTTTATTGTCAATTACAACCCTGTAATCCTTCTCAATACATTTAATTATGAATGTGTAACCTTTTCAAGGATGTACTTACTATGAATAATGGTTAATGGTGTTATTGAGACAATTTTTTTTATGCTATGATCATTCAAATCTAAAGAAATCTCAATTCACATTGTTGTCATTACTTCATCTCAAATCAAACTACTGTAAATCCATAGAGTACAACAGTCGTGTCGTCACAACACCAAGTGGCGCCCTTTGTTGTCAATCAGACGTTGGGTTCCGTTCATTACGCTTGAATGACTTCACAATCTTAATGGTTTGGAATAGGTTTCTGGAATAGGTATTCTAAAACCTAATAATTTACCATCAAAATGTACTAAAAACACAAAAGATCACATTATATTACTTATGGGAACACACATTTAATAAATTAAAATTGACAAAGAAAAACTAAGATACAACATCTTAATAATTACATTAGAAATTGGGATCAATGGTTTGTCAGTGGAGAAAATGGCATCAAGTTGAACGCATTTTGTGTCGCCGATAGCAACGGAATAGTATCACATGGTATCGTGACGTAACACTGTAGTACTCTATAGAAAAACATTATTAATATTCAAAACACCAATCTACACCAAGAGTTAAAAGTGATTAAAAAATGTAAATGATTAGCTATTTTGGTGAAAGCACTCCGCTAATTAGGGATTCAAGTCATTCTTTATTCCACATAATCATCCATCAGATTTTTTAATTTAAAAAAATAAGAAAAACAATCCAAACAAATTAGTTTTGCAACTGAAATCCAGCCATAATGTCTAAGACTGCAATATAAATACTGTTGTCTCAGATTATTTGTAAATAAATGTTGGTCTAATTTCAAAGAAACTAACCCAATTTCCAATATCTTAATAATCTTCAGTCCCTCCGGCACAATGAGCCTTTGAATTTTGTATCTGGCAGATTCATTAAATTTAACAGTTGGGCACTTTTAAGCACTATGGCAAAAGCATTGTGTAATTTTCCATCTAATCATATGCAAATATTCAACAGCTCGGGTAGCAATTTTTACGAGTTGATTGGCCGAGTTGATTGTTTAAAGAAGTCGTGCCGCAACCTACAACCATAATATCGGTACTGGTTCGAGCGGCAGGGTCATCTATGGTTCTCGTGGGAGAACATGTCTCATCAGATAAGGACTATAAACCGTGTTAGGCCTAATGTACACAATGACTTGTGTGCACTACAAAGAACCCAGTACATCGGTATCTGTTTACTGGGTGGCACAGACACGAAAGGGACCCTTAGGAACGATACAAGGCACTGAATGAGCTACTAGTCCACACGTCAAACACCATGAGCATCTTGTTTGATGGATAACACTATGTAAATCTATACTATTATTTAGGTAAAAACTTTGTAGAAAGAACTATTCTGAAAGTAGTTATAAATTATGCTGTTTTATGCACAAAATAAGTCCACTTTTTGAAAAATGGGTCTAGATATCTCATATTTTACGTAAAATGGGTCAACTTCTAAGAAAATGGGTCCAGATTTTTCAGATTTTTGCAAAAAATGAGTCAACCTTTTTCGAAAATGGGTCCACATTATTTGAATTTACGCGTAAAGTGGGTCCACCCTGATATTGTCCCATACTGTTTGAAAATCCTGGCTACTATATTGATCTAGGGTCATTGATAAACGCATATCTCATCTTGTGGAAGCAGTTGAGGCAACGATTATGGCTGGGCTCTAAACCTAGACATCGGAGGAGGTTTGAGTGCAAAATACGCTAATATAGTTTATGCATCAAACAACGACTGGCATACAATGTGGCAATGCATTCTTAGACTGTGTTGTGTAGAGCACTATATAAAAAAAATACATATTATTATTATTATTCTTTTTTTTCTTTTGTATTCGGGACAAATCACAATTTTAAACTCTTCTTTGTTAAACATAATGTATTATGTGTATTTTGTTTTAAACAGTATAGAGCATTATGAGTAAATAGATTGGTTGCTACCATCATGACCACAATGATAATACAGAGTTTTATTGATGTTTTTGCCGTCCTTAAAAATGTTGACATTGTTATGAATACAAGGAGGTGAAGAAGCCACGTACGCCAAGTTGGCATGATGTACTTTAAATTCTATTTTAGGGGCTAATCCCGATCAGTCGGATGCTTGCTTTTGTTACCTGAAATGTTCTTACGGTGGTCTATCGCATTCCTTGCTTCCTTACCCAGAATTAGATTTTCCAGTCAAAATTGTGGTGAATAATTCATATATTAAGGTAATTATAAACATCTGAGTGACTTTAGAAAAGTTCTACTGAAGAATTACATAGTAATTACACAGATTATTTTGTGCTTTAACAACTCCATTACCTAAACATCTATGCATCTCCATACTTAACAGAGAATCAACTTTTCTTTTAATTTAATGCAGAACTTCAATGCTGATCTGCTCTCAACCAACTCCCAGCTTTAAGCCCATTAATAAATTAGTATAAAAAAAAAACAAACCACTAACCCCTCGAATATTGCCTCTAAAATTATCAGTGTTATCAAAGAGCGACATTGGACAGCCTCCAACGTAGAACTTATTGGCTATTGATAATGTTGAAAAGTCCCCTTTAGTTGTGCCTTCTTCAATCAAAGTGTCATTTATTTTTACGACAACCTGTTGAGAAAAAAAATATATTAATAAATATCTTAATCTAATATTAAATATTGTTTACAACAAAGCACAGCTAATAACATTTCTAGAGGCTTCCATGAATGTGGTGTAGTGGGAAAGCTTTTATCAAAGACATAGAGCCCAATCACACTTGTTATATCGGCCCAGGGCCACGTTACCTGTGAGCAGCTCAAAACAACTGTTACCTTTCACGTTCAGATATAAAGATGAGTCGGTCCAGGTCCCATATTGCGGGACCCGAGCCGACTTTAAATTCATGCGTTAAGCAGGTGCTTATTGGATACCATTTACGGCATGCTGTTGTTCAATGGGAACTGTATTCCATTGTGCATCAAAAAAAGTCAACTACAGATTTAATAATTAGTCTCAGATTAAATCTATAGCTCAATACACTGAAATGAAAAATTGAATTTCTTCTGTAATAGTAAAGATACAATATGACAGAATGAAATAAATATCACTGAGAAAACTATTGTGGTACATGAAATACCATTTTGAAGACAAAAAATTTATCTTAAAATTTAAAAGATAAATCCTACATTTCTCAGACCTAGTTTTTCAAAAGATGATTTTTGGTTTAATTCACAATCTATTTCCATTTTTAAAAAAGTAATACTTTTGAAACTATAGAGTTCAAAATTAAGCTTATTGGTAATATTAATTGTAGACTTTGTGGTTGGGTAGCTTGGCTTAAAACAACATATGGCGCCCTCTATATTGTATGACAGATATTCAGCTGATTTATTAAAAGAAAAAAATTATCCCTACACACAACCAATCAATAAGCAATTTCTGACAAACAATAGTTTCTCCTTAATGCCTGTAAGACAGAGTCTATGGATTTGTCTTCTATTACCAATTGTACAAATTACTTTGGGGGTTACCCGGTGTACTGGTTCATACAAACCGTTGTGGACTGACGAGAGATAGCTGGTACCGGTTTACCTGGTAGCTCATAGACACGAAGAGACCCTTGGGGGAGCAGCAAGTTATGGTACAAGTAAAGCTAGTCTACACCTTGGGCGCTTTGAAAATTTGGTATAAAGCACTATACAAATCAAACTACATTACATTCATCACATCACTCAATAAAATATACCAACTACATTTACATTCATCACATCACTCAATAAAATATACCAACTACATTTACATTCATCACATTACTCAATAAAATATACCAACAATAACAAACAATAACATATATTGTTTTTTTTTCTCAGGACTAAAATTAATTAAAAGTGCTTAGACTCATAAGTCACTATTGGATAGAAATATGAATGAGAGAGAAAAAAGTGATTCTTATAACTATCCACTCCATGTCTATGAATTGTGCCCTCCATCCTATACATTTAAGTTTTCTATGATTTCAGATGGTTTCAGATTATTATTTAGAGTTTCATGCCTAATTTCACCCTAAAATACTTTTATATAATTTATTATAACTTTAGTTTTCTTCTATTTGTAGCACACATTATGTATTAAAATTTAACATGTCACAACCATGAACATATGAAATGTAAACAGTAGGCATGTTTTGCCCTAGCTTACATGTTTAACACCAAAAACTAAGTATATTCCCCAATAGTTGCGAAAAAAAAATTTGTAAGAGATTCGAGTGGGAATCGAACCTACAATCTCCAAATAACTACTGTAACTGGTGTCATAACTACTAGACCTCTGCTTCTCAAACTATGGGTTGCGACCCAAATTTGTGTCGCCAAAGCATTTCCGTAGATCACAAAACTGTTTCTGATTAAAAAAAATAAAAGACAGACTTTGGTAAAGCCAAGTTTAACAACAGTGGAAAATACTTCTATTCTACATAGCCCTTCTACAAAGAACTCAACACAAGAGATCCGTATTTTTCAGAGTATATGTTGACACCGTGTATAAGTCGAATCCCAAACCTAGACCTGAAATATTCTTGTTTCATATTATCGTTGACCCCCAAAATCAGTGTCAGGTTAGCATTACAGCAGGTCATACACACAAGAAGACCTAAACGCATATGATAGTTTCACTATAATGTTTACTCACGATATTTATTTAATCGTAATGTTTAAACTTCTTGCAATGATGGACTTATCATACTGTTGTAAGATGTAACCATGTAAACGTAAATATGCCACTGCCCCCACAGCAGTGTGCGGGTCAAAGATAATAACCACATGTAGCAATCTGTTTACTGTATTACGTTTTATATTTGAAGTCAAAGATATAATTAACTTACATTTTGTCGTTTACGTTGAATGTAAACACGATGCCAATTGTTGTCAGATAATGACTGTAAGCCCATTTTCTCATCAAATGCTCCAGATCCTAGATTGAACTTCACATGCAAGTGCCCATCCGACAATGCCACATATATATAATCATCGTCCGTAGCCCCCAATATAAGTCCGTTTGGATGCTGCGTCCTAAAATCAAATGTGATGTCGTCATTGTCGCTGGCTATTTCTTCACCTTTGCTCAGGTCGTAGTAGAAGTATGAATCGCCACTGAAGGTTCCAGCCGCAGTTTTCTTAGCTAGAATTCAAGTTACAGAAAAAATTATAATATCTTAACATGTTGTGTATTCATTTTCAAAAATATAATTCTTTTTTTAAAGTTTTTTTAAACTCTTAATGCATTAATTCATTAAAATGGTACAAAATAATAATAATCTCAACGTGCAAATTATAAAAACATAGAAATACCTAAAATTGGTATGAGCATATGAAAAGGAAGATGCTACCCGCATTGGTGGCGCCAACTAGGGCAGGGGAACACTTTTTACCCCATCGGACAGGCCTGGCCCCCCCCTGTCGTCTAACACCAAGAGGTTAGCAGATCAAAATTAATAATCTGTCTATTGAAATAATGTTATTTTGATTGTTGATCCCTAATATTGTGGTCTGAAAGCACAATTTGAACCATATTAAGCCATAAAAACTCTCCTCATGAAACCCTACCAGGGCCTTTCATTCCAGGACCCTGACTATGGCTTTAGTCACCCACTTGGTTTGGACCCCGCTGCTGGATATGTCAGACCCACTGTTGGGAAAATTCCTGGAGCCACCATTGCCTACCGACTGAAAAGAAATTCCTATATTGTATTTTTGATGTTGACATTTTAATGAATTGAATGGATGCTAAATATTTAAAATAAATGCCCAACAAGTTGTCTTTAAAGGTATACTGTCAACGTTGAATCAAGAATCAAAAATCAAGAATAATCTATTGTTATTCTAGCTAAGAAACATGGTAAACAATAAAATTCAAAATTTGAATTTAACTTTCATATTTAGAAGTAAACTATTATAATTCATTCCCTTAAAAAAATGTGGAAAAAATATTAATAATAATATTATAAATATTATTATAATATTTTTAAATTGCTGTCATTGTTGCCAATTTATTTTATCCCTTTAAATAAGCAATTTCTTTCTCTTTCTCTCTCTTCAACGTGTTTTGTCTTCCGACATTACACATTGCAAAATTTGTTTTTATTTTTTTGTTTTGTTCAAGGCAGACTGACATATATCATATATCACATTTTAAAGCAAACTAATTTATTAATTGAAGTTTAGCAGGATTTTCTAGATTTGTCAGACAGTAGATCTTTAAAGGTATACTTATGCAACTGAATATTTTTGTCTCCTAATCATTTCATTTTTTAAAGATGCATGATTATTTGCTAACAGTTTTCACCCAGAAAAGAATATTACCAACACCAGGTGAAGCTAAGAAATCACAATAACCTTAAAGCCACCAGTACAAAAGTATACTTTTCATTTTTTATTTATTTATTTATTTTTTTTTGCATTTGACATACAATCCCAATAACATATAACCTGATCAAAAGCATACCAAAGATTGCTTAAAGATGAAATATCAGAAAAGAAATCCCCTCAACCATTTAAAATTTGAACTTATATTTAGTGCTTATATTAAAACCACCATTAAAATGTGTACGATTCTGTAATGATAAAAGCTTGCACCAAACATTCAAAGGCATCAAAATTGGGGAATGAAATTAGTAGATGCTAATGGAATAATCTAGCTTTCAGGGAGGTAATGCTGGGACACATAATAAAAATATACATTAACATAGACACTTAGGTTTTTGGTTTGTGATGAGTCTGCACCAAAAGGAAACAGAAAGCATACATAATAATTAATATAAACATGTATAACAAACATTTTATTTACTAAAATTCAAAGCTATTAAAAGACAATTATTTTTAAAGACAAATTCTGAATACATTTTAACTGCAACATAAAAATTAGATTCATTAGATCTGATGAACAGCTTACCACTTGAGATCTACAATAATACGAAGGAAGAAGGCACATAGGAGATGACAGGTGAGGAAGTGCCAAGTAGACATTAAAAAGGTAGGCATTTCCATGCAGAAGTTATGGACTATATTATTAAAGCCAAACTATACCCTGTTACAACACAAAATAAAAGTATATTATGTACCAAATTGAGTTTTTTCTATGTAACAGAGAAACTACATTGGCACACCTTTCACCAGGATTCTTTAAATCCGAGGTAAGGTGGGATAAGAAGGGGAAGTCAGAGCCATAGGTCCAATGGACATCTAGGCAATCTTGTGAGATTCAGGAGGAAGAGCTCTTGAGGAGGACAGGAGAACAGGTTTTTTGGGAACTGAAGCATCTAAGCATGTAAATGGTGAATTTCATCATCATTTTGATGGTTTGATGCACAAAGATGGGGTGGTTTGGATTATCAGGAACTAGGTTCACCGAAAAAATGGCTTTGGTGTAACCATAGAAACCCCAGGTTACAAGCTTGATTGCCCTTATATCAAAATATGACATGAGTTAAATTTAAAACAGAAAGCATTTTCCTATACTGTGGTGCAACAAGAATTACCCCTCATGTACATTCTGACAGATTTTAATATATCATAGTGCAGTATTTTTAAACACCTTGAAATAATCCATTATCAACAGCATGGATAGTAAAATAGCATTTATACAAAAATATTCTGTAATCATCAAAAGACTGTTGTGCAAGTAAGGACTATTATCTATACCAACATATATTTTTAACAATAACTGCCTTTTATCCACAAAATTTTCTGAGTGTAAATATTTGTTGAAAATTTTCATTCTCTTTGAAATATAATACAAACACAATGATAACAGAACCAGAAAAAAGAAATTGAGATCATAATTTACGATTAAAATTTGAAATAATCAATACTTGTCGCCAGCTTTAAAATTGTTACTGCCAATTAAAGGGATTTTATGGATCTATTAAAAGGTTTTATGACATTAAAGTTGGAAAATATCAATATATATTACACCAGCTGAGGCAGGCATTAGTAAAAACCAATATGGAACCCATCAAGGCTCTGAACCAAGACACCAGTTGATGTATCATGGTTGTATTTAAGCAAATGTTCAAATATATATTTTATCTAATGCACCAGTGTGAATCAACTCTATGATGCATCATAGCAGATTATCTTAAACTTAACAATTTCTTTTTTAGGGCTCTTAGAAATAAACAGGCTAATTGGAAATATTACGAAATGAAACTGAGTTTTTATAGGAAAAGGTGGTCTAATATTCAACATAGTTTTAAGTTATCTGATAATAAATGCACAAATATGTTATGTTTGAATGCCATAGCTTGCAGAAAAAAGCTTATTGTATTAGTCGCTATATAAACCTGACAAATAGTGAAAGTGATTGTGAATGTAAACAATTTGAATGTACACAATGATGGTAAGAATTAGCATAACATACAGTATCAAATATTTTATGGCAAAGTGCAAAATGTCAATTTGTTTACACAATTGAGGCCATGACAGGTTGTGAAATAACCAATTAATAATTCTTGTGTATTTTTTTTATGTTGGCTTTATTTGTAAATATATCATGTTTTTAAGTCAATTGTCAAATTTTAAACATTAATGATTTTATACATAATTTTTTAATGTGCAATTTTGGACCACATTGGAAATGGGCTGGACTCTGGCCTAATGGGCTTTCCTGATACTTTTACTTTTTTTGTTCACATATCATTTTTTATCTTGTTTGAGCATCGAATAAATTCAATCAATCGATCAATCAAATCATTATGATTATGACACACTTTTTTTTTCACAATATTCAAGATGAAATACAATATTTAAAAGAATTGGTTTATTGTTTTTTTTCCTTTAAGTCGATGCTTAACTTTTTGCTAGGCAATTACCTGAACTGAGCCTAAACATTATAAAGCAGTTACACTTTCCATTTTGTCTTTTGTTGTTTCTGGCCTTGAAATTATTTATGCAATATTTTACTCTTATTATCTCTGTAAAGTTGGCCTATTGTTATAATCGATTTGAATGGTCAAGCCTTATGATACATGTTAGCACACCTAACACAAAGCAGCTAAAGAACTTTTTTATGTAAGTTTAATGAAGCAGTCCAAGAACCAATATGCCACTTGTAAAACATTGTTCAATATTCATCTATGAAAATTAACTGTTTAAATCTGCTTTATGTAGCTTAATGGTATCACGTCTAAGCATAATACTACTGCAAACGAAACATATTAAATAGCAACAATTAATTATGATTTAAATAGTAAAATTGAAAGACAAACTTTAATATGTTCGAAGAGAAACACGTTTCAGTTAATGCATTGGTTATCATTGGCTAAATTGTTGACCTTTTTACACTTTTGTTGACCTATTAGCAACCTTTTTTATTTTACAAGAAGAAGCCCTGTCTCGACTATCAAATTTTATTTGACAAAAAACTGTTGTATGCCCATATATAGTCATGATGTGCCCATATATAGTCATGATGTGAATAACACCCCAAAGATTAGTAAATGTTGGTAAAAACACACAACAAAATTTTTTATTTATTGTTTTTAGTCCGATTTTATCCTTGTGAAATTCTACCTTGAATTTTGACTTTATAGGAGATGAACACATCCAAGTTCAAATGATGATGTCTTTAGCTTAATGCAGACAGGTTCATGTCCTGAGAGTGTAGTAGGATATGTTTTAGGTGTTAGATATATAAACTCTATTTAAATGAAGCTATCTTGCTTCTATTCTCAATTAGGAGAAACACTCAAGTAGAAAATGGATCTTGCATCACTGGGCATTGGTATTGTCTTAAATTTGAAATTCTAAAGCTGGGCACACACTGCATCGTACGACCGACGTACAACGAATCCAACTTTACTCCCTATGAGTGCCAGACGACGCGACGCTGTCTGCTGATTATCGGTGGCAGTCAGAACGGATCGTCACCAAAAACGGTCCGTTGCATGCGCACCGTGGCATTGGGTTCTCGATAGAATCACATTGCCCGATGACCGCCGGGCACAGTAAGTGTCCGGCTTTAGATGCATTCCACTCGGAAACCTCATTGAAACCTCATCAAAACTAAGTGTAAAATATATCATACTAATATACCCAATATAGCATATAATAACAAGGACTTGAGCACCTCACAAAATGCCCTTTCTTAAAGATAAGCTAGATTCATTCTAGAAAAATAGCACAATGGTTGTTGATCATAGGAAACTAATAGGGTGGGATCTGACTTGCAGTCAATTCTCATTCACAGGTTACTTTTTTTCTGGTTAATCCCAGGATGGGTTTGACAGCCTCACTGACTATATGGGCGTAAAGCTGGACAGTACAAAGGTTGAGTATAACGATGACTATAAATGAGTTGTCTCAGATTCAAACCTAAGCCTTAGAGACATTTACTGTCATCTAAGAGATATCCATAACAATGTTATATCTCAGGCACCATGTTGGTGAACCCTCCATCTGTAAAAGTTGCTACCTGAGCCCCCCTCTATTCATAATTCTTAAATTTGTTTTTATTTTTATTTTTCATATAATATATCTGCTAATTTGTTTTGTATGACTGATCAAGATTTATTCATTTCAAAATAAAAGCATTTTCATTATAATTATTACTTGTCTGAACCTACACAATACAGTACATAGTAAAATATAAATATGACATAAAGGGGTAGAGAGGATTTAGTGATAGGTAATTGTGATCTGTGATAAATTTAGAACAGGAAAAAGAAAAGTAAAAGTAGGATTATGAATAAATAGTACCATAATTCTAAAACCAATTTATTGAAAAAGGAGATGCTAAAATGCCTAAAGAATTGAAAATTGTGTATAGTTAAAAAAATGAAAACATTAACAACACCAAAAATGTGATTCTCAGATGTTTAAGAAATAATATAAAATATGATGTATGATTTTCATGCACGTCAAGGGAAAAATACAATGAATATTCTTTAAACCACATATAAAATCACAGAAACACATAACACTGGTGTTAACAAAAGCAACTGGATTTAAAGCTTAACGCAGTAAAGAACAAGAAAAAAATGTCACAAGACAAGCGAAAACACAGCAACTGCAGATAGAATCCATCAACTTTGACACTGTGCAGAAAGAATGGATTTTAGATGAGCAGACGACACTAATGTCAAGTTTATCGTTACATCCACTGACAAGAAACACTAATACCATAATATAGTAGAATTCAAATGGAATGATCTTTTGAATGAATACAACCATAAAAATAAACTATATAAATGTTATTAAAAAACCTATATAAACAGTAACATTTTGCAAGCGTTGTTAAAACAAAGTGCCCTGCCAATGTGAAGCCCAAATGATTTGCAGACCAAGTAGTATGAAAAAAAGGCCTAGCAGGCCAAAATATGAATAAAGTTTTTGAGTTGTAAATAGGCTTACGTTCACAGAGTGCCTCATATGGGCAGCTCGGGACTGATGAAGGCAATGAGAAAAGAATGGAAATGAAATGAAGTAAATGAAACATAAATAACAAAAGGCTAATTAGTTTGATCTGAATAAACTGAAAAAAAAATCAAAATAGATTAGAGCAAAGAAAATATATGATGTCCATTTGTAATGTATAATGGTAGAAAAAAATGACAATGAATACATTATATATCCTCCTGTAATTATAATATTAAATAGAGTTGTAAAATGACACTGGCAAAGATTAGTAGACAAAAATAAGGTAGTTAAAAAAAAAAAGAAATTCTTGCTGATCAATCTGAATAATACACCATAGATAAAAAAGTAACATACACCACCAAATCAGATTCTCTCAAATGAAAGTTCATATCATATGATTAGACCTTTCAGAAATCATTTTACTTTTTTTTGTCTGTTGAACGAGAACCACAAGGCAACTGTGATTGCATATGGGCTAGCAGTTGCATCATTATACCGACATCGACGGCGACAGAGGTATTAAAAAAACATCTGCAAGAACACTTAATCAAGCGATAAAACTCGAGAAATCTCAGCAGCACACATATGGCATTGGGAGCAAATGACTTACTGTTACTAAGAAGAGCTTTTCGGAAGATGACATAGTAAGATGCACAGTTGATGGAAAGTTATACTATAAAACCAAGTAGTCCTTTTCTTAGTCCAAAGGAACATAACTTAAATTTAATTATTTATCTAATGGTAGTTTTTATTATGTGTTAATTCACAGAATAATAACATCCATGGGCTGCTCGTGGTGGGTCCACAAATCTCCTCAACTGTAATGAAATCAGATTATTGGATATTGGATAGGGTAAGCAAACCCTTGCATGTGGTTGTCCATTAAATTGTTTTAAAATATATGATTACTATTAAAATAACAAGTTATGAACTAAGCGATCTGGAACAGAATGCTATAAGCAGTCTACAGAGGATCTTAACTTAGATGACTATATTATGACGTCCATAATGGCCTATAATTATAGAATATCACTATACAGCGATCTAATCAGTTTGCTGGATCTATAAGCAATCAATATGGCTTCCTTTTTGGACAAATAATCAATGAGGGATATAAAAATAAATCTAGCAACACATGCTGTTTTAAAGAAACATCTAATTTAGGCTCACTGACACAGAAAACTTTTTTGTTCTAAATATTTTCCAATGTACACAACAACATTACAGATCACCAGTGATAAAATACTGTATATTAAGGAGTCATTTTAGGTTTTAGTCTAATTTTACAGTAGTGCTCCTATCGGGGTGGTTTATATGCGATAAAGTTGTGTACTTGTCAGCTAGGATTTCCGGGTTAAGTTTTTATAGCAATTCTTCCTATAGTAAATAATAAATTAAGCACTCTAAAACCATTCTCCATAAATCACTTTGTAATTATTATCTGTTAACAACATACTACCCACAGTGTTATATCCATTTAGGAGGAACTTTTATGTAATAAAATACATAATATATTGTATCCTATTGTACCATGTATGTAGCAAAATAGACAACATATTCTGATATATTATTTTTTGCTTTAAGAGGTTGTTTCATATGTCAACAATAGAGTTTACATATTCTGGAATAATATTTTTCTATCTTTAGCTTCCTAGTAGATTTTTGTTACAAATGTCAGATAATGGGTGAGAATTGAGACATGTTGCGCTCTGAATCATGTTTGCTTCAGGCGCAACAATCATGGCATGTTTATTGTCCAATAATCAAAGTTATGAGAGTGGTAATAACACTTTTGAACGCTGGTTGGCAAACTGAAATTACGTTAAGAGTGTTGCATTGTGTACATCACACCATTACAGATTGGCAATGAAAGCAAAACAAGAGGAAGTGATCCCCGCAGCAATAAGATTGTTGGCGTTCAATCTCATCATAATTAGACATGGCAAATCTACTTAATCACAAAATGTTGACAATTTTGAAACTGTATCTAGTACAGAAATTAAAATAATGATAGACTTCATTTCTATACGCACAAAACATACAAATTTTTTATTTTTAAATCATGTTTGTCTTATGTGCAGATCTTTCCTAACACACACATTTACTGATATCAAGCTACCGTTAGTATGAATGAATGCAATTTTAAATGCGGGAAAATAAGATTTTGATAAACATTCAAAAGCCCATAAAATGGTATTATTTGGAAGACAAACAAAAGCATGAGACAAAAAAAAAAAAGATATTTGTATATAGCGCCCTCTATGTAAAAATCACAAAATAGAGCGCTTCTGTTATTTTTTTCTTTTTTTAAATTGCAGTGACGAACTGCTACTGATTAGTAGTCGGTCGGTAAAGCTTAGTTAAAGTAAATGTATATGACCTGTGTTCACAACGAATTCACATCATTTTTATGAATTTTAGGGTATAATCGGCATATACATTTTTATCTTTTATAAAATTTTTATGATGTGCGAGATAAAACGTGGGTGTGATACGCAAAAATTGGATGCTCATGAGACTTGTGCATTATGCGTGAGAGTTGGCTGGTGTAGCAATGCAATGAGAAATAAAACGATTGATTAACCTCTGGGTATAAAAGTGTAATGACACTTCAAAAACTGTCAGCACACCAAGGTTGGTCATTATACAAAACAACAGAAAGCTATATATCATTTATTATCATTTTATTGTACTGCCAAAGAATTCAAATAATGTTGAGAGAATAACATCTCAGTTCTGCAAAGCTTATCATTGTTTACATAATGTTCATACTCTATATATTATCTTCATTAAAATCCAAAAAAAAAGAAATAGACAATTTTGTTTTGCTTTACTAATTTTTATTTATATATTTAATATTGTGTTATTAACAATTGATATTTCTTAAAGTATATTTATCACGATCATAAAATTGTTGGCTGCAGTATTGGCTTCAAAATCTGTCCATTTGTAATATAGATTTTCTAGATTTCTTATAGTGCTCCCTGGGGAGGGTAGATGAATTCTGGTACCTAAGTGTGAAAGGTATTCTAGCATTACAGCACCCTTTGAAAAGCAATAACAAGAGCACATTCACCCACAAAGAGATGAGCAATTCAGCTTGTGCATTCATAGTATACAGATACACATCTAGTGGCCAACTGCCCAATACTGAAGAAAATTCATGCTCGCAGATTCCCATTCTTTAAATCTATTCGGATTTTCATATATTCTCACTAAGTCTAAACAAACCTTGTATTGGAATACCAAATACATATTATTTGTATAGTATAACCTGTATTTGCAAGCACTCTGTGAGAATGACTGCAAATTACATAGCGAAGAAGACTGAAGAAGGCTATGGCCTACCTATATATGGTGGTATGGAAGTTTAATATTTGTATTTAATGTGCCATGTTGTACCAGTAATTGAAATGCAACATTCTTAACTTTATCTTCTAGATTATCATAATCATTTTACCTAATATAAATACTAATATCAGTGCTTAAATAGGAACATAAGAGGTTATAATCATACCAACCTACAGCCTCGTGCCATTAGACCATAGAGGTAAACACAAATCTTAACCCCAGGCACTTCAATATAGCCTGCATGTAGCAAGCTCACAAGGGTCAATGGTGGGCCACTGAGTATCATTTACGAATACCAGTATGTTATTAATATTCAATCATTCATTCATCTTTTATTTCAGAATTTCAAGTCCATCGAACAATTTGTAACATGAAACTGAGAATGCCCTGTCATTGCACAGGAAAGATATTTTGTAAGTTACTACACTTGGCATCTCAATTCCATGCACAATTGTAAGGATCTAGCTAAAGAACTTTACAGAATTACATGTTTTGATCGTACATGAAAGGGTTTAGATGGATTTTTTAATTGGGCATTAGAGGCTACATCAAAGCTTTTTGCAACATCCCCAAAGGATAAAGTTAATGGGGTAAGTCGTCACATAGGAGGAGGCTGATGATCATAATAGTATACATTAAAGTATTACGGCACAAATCAATTAATATTCTTTCCTTTCTCACTAATAGAGAAAATTAATCTTTTTCTGTACCATTCCATCTAGCTGAATCTGTGTTAGTATATCATTCATACAAACTTTTTGATTTGAAATTGAAAACAGTAATCTTGTATAATGAAGGTACAGAATTCAGTAATGAATTTCATTTGTTAAATTCAAAATGGAAAATAAATCTATGAATTATGAATGATAAGTTGCATCATATGATGGATTTATCAGTTAACTGAACATTACGGAATACTTTAAGAAAAATGTCTCCCAAATAAAAGTTAAAAATTCAAGGACAGTAGCAATAGTATCATTACATCAGTCAGTAGAACAACAACACAATATTAGTCGATGAGGATAACAATTTTCTCAAACCACTATGACATACCCTTCAATTGCATTTCTGTAGTTTTAGAGGTAAGATAGGGGCTAAGGGCACAGATGTGTTTTGAAAAGTAGGTGGGACATTTCATGATTTGAGGAAATAGTACCTCTAGATGCCTGGAAATGACACTTTTGTAGTAAAATTCATCCTCACACCACCATTATTGTCAAAATGAAGAGCCAACAAATTTCTCGTGGTATTTTATCAGCGACTTTCAGCAACCATAGAGATCTAAATATGTGTAATGTACCATAGAAAATGAAACTTAAAAACATTGTCTTTGATGTATTACTTTACCTACTACAGAGCCATAAGTCCACACTCATCTCAGCCCCATCATAGATGGGAAAATTTGGGGAAATAGTACCTCTTGATTTCCGGAAATGACACTTTTATATAGTAAAATTCATCATCATCAATCTGATTAATCGCTGTGATGTACCATAGAAAATAAAACTTAATTGTCTTTGATGTATTTACTCAACTTTACCTACTTCAATCTTATCTTTATACGCTTTTTCTCATACTTGACAAATTATATTTATTTATTTATACCGGTATCTTGCTATAAAATAAGATTCACTCTGCCTGTACAGCGGTCTTTCGTTAAAACCTGGTCCTTCATGCAGTTCATTTCAACAATTTTCAGGCATCTTCTTGACTTATGAAATTACATTGCGGACAAAAAGTGAGGGGGACAAAAAGTGAGGGGAACAACCCCCCTTACAAATATGTGGGAGACATGTCCCTCCTCCTCATGATAGGGGCACCACCTACATTGGCACTAGTGTAAGACCCTTAATTATAGTTTGGATGGTAGAACCCAGTCCCCTCAGAAAAGAAATCAAAACTGGAAGCCTAGAGCAAAGTTGCTCCGAGATTTCTCTACCGATGATTGTGTAATTCCTACCTATTAGGTCCATGAGGAGGTATGGCATAAGCCTGCTCATGACTGTGGAGGTGGACGTTTCCTATCATTTGACCCTGTTTCTACCCCTCCTGTTAGACTTCTTCACTTTTGGAGTACTTAGGAGGTCGACTTTATCCAGTAGAACTAGAACCCAACACTGTGGTTCACTTCAACCCCTGTGATTATACAAGGATGTGATAATTAACATCTTTCTACAGCAGTATTAATACTCATTAATCACACCCGCATGTAATTTAGGCACAATTGACCTTGCGAGATACAAATTAATTGCTTACCTTTACTTTTACTACTTTTTTTTAATATAAAAATTACCATGGCTGCTTCTTTTATGTATTAGGAAATATAAAAAAATTAATACATGATGATTAGTTTTTGGAGATGTTCTATTACACACTCAAAACTAATATACCTGTGGGAAACAAAAAAAAGAAGTTGTATATAGCGCCCTCTATGCAAAAATCACAAAATAGAGCACCCACTATGTTATTTTCTTAAATTGTAGTGGTGGTGCTGCTACTATTTACAATCGTTCATTCGGCATAGCTTCGTTAAAAGAAATTTATATGGACAGTATTCACATTTTAATAACAAATTCACTTAATTTTTATGTATTTTAGGGTACTTGGCCTATACATTTTATCTTTTATACAAAAAAAAAATGATGATGCGCAAAATGATACAACGTAGGCGTGAGACGTAAAAAGTGGATGCTCATTCCTGAGACTCGCACATTATGCGTAAGTTGGCAGGTATAAACTAACAGCTTAACATCCAACCTGAAGGATGTCTTAAAAACTTCTCCCCACACCCAAACCCCCCACCTCCAAAAAAAACCCAATTCATTTTCAGTATTTTATTTTTTAGCATCATATGAGGTGCCAAAAATTATAGTTTCTATGTATCTGATTGGCTCCAAATATATTAGGCTACAAATAATCAGTTTGGTAAGTGGATTTTCCAAACTTCCTTATCTAAAATAATTTGCTAAAATTTTGAACTGAATCTTTCTTAAAAATCAATAAATTAGTAAACCAGTAAAGCTTTGCACTTATTGCTCCAAATTCCTTCATTTTGTTGATTATATCAATGTTCAGAGAAACATATTATTGAGACTGAACCATCAAACACTGCCTAAAGCAATATAATCAACCATTTCCCAATCAACGAGATATTCATAATATGCAGCAGGCCTTTATTTCAGCTCACAAGAAATTTATGAGAATACAAGACAATTCTCAACCTACTGGCAAACAGATTACCCAACGACCTACATAAGAAAATTTGATTTATTGTACGTGTCTGTAAATGTTATAAAATTTCTATTATTGCAGATTAAGTTAGCAGTTTTGCTCAGAGAAATGTAAAAGTTCAATTGTCTCATTGCGGTATTGTTCCGACAGATAGTTGAGTTCAATTTCAAATGTATTGGCGTTTGCAGGCAATTAATAATTAATGTTCATGTATGAAATGGTAAGGAACAGTCAACATTCGTCCCTTGACAGATATATTCAGTATGATTAATTGTCCCTCAAGCCAATGATACATTTCTGTATTTCGCCGTCAATGTTAAGAACTAGGATAATGTACAAGGACCGATGGTTTAGGCCAATAATCTTATCAGATTCCTCAACAAACACTAGCTCTTCGATTTTCGGTGCATATGATCAAACATTGGTAGTAATTAGCAGGACCCAAGTCAATACGTAAATCTACACCAAATGACAAATTAATATTGACTTTGTAAATACGTCTTGAAAAAATTTAATTTTAAATCATTCAAAGATTTAAAAGTAATTTTTATTTTGTTGATTAATGAGCAAAGTATGAGAGAATATATTTATTTCATATGGATAATTTGAAAAATGGCTCTTGTGCAAAATTTGCACTCAGCCAGAAAGTTATGAAAACGTAGTTCAATTGGTTAAAATGTGGCAGTCTCCTTTGTGCATCCACTAAACCAGGACGATTTTTAAGTCTGTTGTTCAATTCTACGAAGCTGCACTTCCTGTAAAATACTAGTGCGAATAGTACAGAAGACAAACAAGCTGCATTCGCATCGGATACGAACTGAAAATTTTGACTAAATTTCCAATGACCTGAACACCCATGTCCTTTTCTTACACATTTTTCTGATTTCTATTCAGTAAGCTTTCCAATTTCAAAATACGGATTCAGTGTAAAGAATATGTTCAAAGAATGTAGTTCACTCTTTGGAAAAAAGTAAAGAATAGTCTAATTTTAAATTAAAACAATTATATTTTTGTATTTGTGGCAGACAAGCCAAACCAGTTACTCGTCGCAAATCGTGTTTCAGAGAAAATGGTCAAAAAATGCTGGAATGTCAAATTTTAAAAGATCTATTTTATTGCACTAAACTAACCTTTATATCATTCTGTGCTGTTATTTTCCTAATTTTCAATGTTAAAACAACAATTTTTAAGGATTTGATGATGAAATCATAAACTTTGAAGGCTGATTTCTCCTGTAGTGTTCTTTAAACAGCTGTATGTTTAAATGCTTGCGACTTCATAAAGAAATATTGGATTTACTTTTTGATTTTTACCATTTTATAGCTCTTATTTTACTCTTTAACTCTTTATTAATAACTCAATATCGATTTTAGCGACGAGTGACTGGTTTGCCACATTTAATTTTGTATTTATATGTACATATTGTTTTTCCATAACTCATTAGTTTTGTTTTTCGTTCAATTTCTTTTTTCATTTTGCTTTTCGCTTATTCTTTTTACTTGTGATCCACTTGCTTCGTCACTGAAAGTGTAATCACACAAAAGTCAACCCATGTCAGTCGCAGTGCAGCTCCAGTACCGATATGTAATGCATACATTGTCTACTATCCTGCCTAACTCTCATGTAAGTGTCGAGGAGCTGAGCGATTAGACGCTTTATAATTCAGCGCAAGAACCAGGACCATTATCTCTCAGCAAACACTGCAGCAGCTGCAACTGATTCCGTAACAACCCAAATTTTGTAGTTTCTATGCGAAATTGAGTCACTATATCTTACTACAAGTTTTATCAGCTATTCCAGGATCTGAAACACAGGGGTAGCTAGAAGTAAATTAAAAAAATAAAAAGAGGGGAAAGGTAAAATTTTAGAGGGGGGGGGGGAGAATGTTTTGTCATAGCAGACCGGAATATTATCACAACACTAGGTAACGTTTCCTTCCATGTGGTTGCTTATATTTATTTAATTGCACAGAATCTTTACTTCAAAGTACAGTTTGATAAATGCATTACCTTGTATTGATCATGATAAATGACAACTCTGTGTCGACTTCACTAAATGTAATTAATATAATTACGATTGAGTTGGGAAACAAGCAAGATAATTATCTGGATGTGGGGATGAGGGAAGCAGTAGTACCATCACTGTTTAGGGTGTACAGTAGAATAGGAACTTTCATGTATTCAACATAAGAACTCTTGTGTGGTAATGAAAAATTTCCACAAGATGGTTAGCTTTTGATATCAGAGCAAATGTAATTACAGATATTGTCTTTTCCGATGTTTTCAGCTTATGAATATGAAAAATATATTGCATCATTACAAGGCCTTATTCTCAAGGGCTATGTATACAATTCTAGCAAAGAAATGGCCCTCGGTTTTACATGAACATTGATTTGTGATACCGGTACTTTGATCTTAGATTGGTTGATCACTGACAAGAGATCACTTTGTAAGAGATAATTACAATGAAAAATTCACTAAATATTGTTGTCTTGTCAGATTTTTTAATATATTGTACAAATTTAATATATATAGCAACAATGGATGTTTTTTTAGCTAAACAGTATAGGTAAGAAAAATAGTATAACCTTTTTGAAAACTGTAAAACAAAATTCCTTGAAAGAAAATTGAAGGTTTATATTGGACAATTATTAAAAACTGTGTTAAGGATACAACTTATTAGTCGGATTACATAAAGTCAATACTTGGTGAGCAAGCTTCCATTGTAAAATAAAGATTTTATTATTATAATTATTATAAAGAGTTAATAATAATAACAATAACAATAATAATAATAATAAAATGGTTAGATTTATAGAGTGCTTTACACCAGTCTCAAAGCACTCAAAGCTTGGACTAGCTCGTAAAGTGAAATGCGGTGAAATTATAAAAAAATAAAGGAAAAACGTAATTGTATATAAATCATGTGTTTGTCATTAAATCAATGAATGTCTGACTTAATCCCAATCCTCCATAGGTTACTAACCATTTAGGTGTCATAAAAAAATTATAAACCATGATTGGGTTGAGGAAGGTGGATACTGTAGCTCATAGCAATCAATTTAAAATTAGCCATAAGAATTCTGCTTTACCAGGAAGACTACAAAAAGATGAATAAAAAAATGTTTGGAAAAATAGAACAAATTTTAAGATTTTTAAAATTCTCTACTATAAAACTTTGGAACTTAAAGTTTTAAAAGTACTATTAAATACCCCTTATTACCTGAAATAAACCCACAAAAATCTCCTTTGTTTTATTGTACTTATCAAAACCACGGAATCTGTAGCGAACTAAGTACTGTATAAATAATATGGTGATTGACAGTTTGATGGTATTATGGATATTATTGATAATACTTGAATCTACAAACCACTATAAAAATGTATACTAGATAATAAAGTACTTATAAGATAAAAGATAACAAATCCAAATGGTTTGTACAAGTAAACAAATCAGGCTCATACAGCAGATATCAGGCAATTTCTAGGATTTTCATTGCACAGCATAAATGCATACTTACAACTAGATTATTTATATTATAGCTAATGGTACACTTGACTGTGTGAGCAGAATTTTAGAGTAAGCTGCAATCAAGCAAAATTTTAAATAGGATCCATGCAACTTATTTTATGCTAACCATGTTTCTCAAAGAAGTATCAGAGTTGAAATTTACAGCTACATCAATCAAAGATCAAGAACCAAAATTCTCCATATTTACCTTAAAAAATACATCACACTTACTAACACTGCTGCACTCGTACGACGGTGTTGGCTGACGAACCCAACTCCACTGCCCTGTGAGCGTTAGACGACACAACACCATCTACTGATTGTCCGTAATTGTCTGAACGAATTGTTATTAAAAAAACAATCTGTTGTGTACGCGTCATGGTGTCGCTTCGGCCGACAACCGTTGCGCGTGGTGAGTGTCCAGCTTTGAAATTGTACACCACTTTATCGGATCTATTTTGAAACAGTGCCACCAACGTCTCGCAAGTTTTCACTGGGGGACTGTCACTTCCGGTGGCTTAGCCTGAGCAGCAGCAGCTGCCTAGAAATAAAGCACCACGCAGTGGATAGCGCCGCTAGACCTGTGCTTATAGCAACAGCATACAACAGATATGATCTAATTACTAATTACTGTATGTAAACACTGAAATAGCTTCTTAGGACTTAGGCTAGATTTTAATATCAAAATTCCGTTATTTCTCCGATTTAAAATATTTGTGCTCGTCAGTAATTTAGTTTTATCGTTTAATTAATCCATGATAGTAAAACTATGTAGATCGAAATGCTAGGCCTCAGGAAGTCCTCAGTGGTAGTTGCAAGGTTTTTCAGAAATATTCATTTCAAATTTGCCGAAAATGGTGTATACAGATTATAGGAATGTGTCTACTCGCAAGCAGTAGACACAAAAATATGCAATCAATCAGAATTTGCAGGAAATAGGTTTAGTTGTGGAAGATTTTTGCTACTCACAAGAGCGTTTAGACCATAACAATTCTAGGAGACTCAGGAGTCAAGTCACAGGAGATCTGGGACCTGTGCTTGTGGCAGAAAAAGCTACTCATATTTGTGATATTACCTATTCTTGTGGGATGCACAATATTGATAATACATGGTTGTGTATTTGATGTTTTTCAAAATGTTTGCTAGTAAAATGTAAATCTAATTAAAACTAACCAGTGGCAGATCAAGAAATTGGTAATAGAGGAGCCAAGGGAGGGATTTTCACAGAGAGGATCCATCCCCCTCCCCCTCCCCCCCAAGTCATGGGGCGGCGGTAAGAAATTTTATGATTATGGCACCGCCAGATTACTGGAAATGACACTTTCAAATTTTAAATACAACTTTCATTTTTTCTCCATTATTTTTTAAATTTTGAATACGTTGGGGGACGGGAACGCTCTCCCACCAATAAATCTGCCAATGCTACTGCTAACAACTGTCTAAATAGCAATCAGTGCCTTGCATATGTGATTCAATGGACAGTTAGACAGCAGAAACATCACTACCAGACATTTTCCAAACCATTATCATAGGCTAGGGACATTATATGGTCTGAGAATTATGTAAACATTCTAAAGATCCAGTGTACTTTTTGAATTTTCTCCAATTATAAATTGCAAAGAGCACAGCTTTGAATGATCCACAGAGAGTGGAGGTAATTACATATTTATATACGATTGTTTATACATGCAATTACCTAGGTAATAATGATGCAAATTGCATTCAAAACAGGGCCATAACGTTCCACCATTATAAACAAATCTCAATTTTCACTGCAAATAGACAATGCTTATCTAAGCAAAATCAACAATACTGAATTAATCGTCAAGTTAAATATATAATGCGGTGAATTATTCACAATACTCACACGTGCTACGTTCACATAATCTGTGCATTGAATGAATAAGTACCACGCAATAAAAATTGTTGAAAGTTAGTATCAAAATACATATAACCCCGAATTTATGCTAAAAAATTAAAAATATAATAAAATTCAATATTTTTTTAAATATATTTTTGATTATCTATCATGAAAATGAGAATTCAAAACAAAATTTCATTGCCAATTATACTATTAGCTAATCAACAATTTTTTCAAATTTTCTATTTTTTACATCAATATTTTATGTTAAATCTATTGTCGTCTCTCAATGAATAGAAAAATATACATTTTCCTCATATAAGTATGAATACAGGGAGGAGTTCACCAGTATTTCCTTAGCAGACATGTTGTTTAGTCTAGTTCTTGTTTCAGAGTGCACTGATGGCTGAGAAGATTGGCTCATTCCATTTGATTTTTACACAATCATTCTCTCTGGCAAGTACGTCACAGCAAAGGAGATCTGGTGCTCTACTACGGTAAAGTTCTCTCTTAAAGAGAATGGTCACGGGTTGGGAGTGGGAAGATAGGAATTAATAAAAATTTATTAAAAGAAATTACCATATTCTATTATGGCATAATGGAGTGGGAGAGGAGGAAACTTGCAGAACAAGCAGAACCAGAATCAGGCCTGGGATTTATCAATCTCAACTTAGTATGTCTTAAGTCAAAAAATTGGGATTTATCAATCTCAACTTAGTATGTCTTAAGTCAAAAAATTGGGATTTATCAATCTCAACTTAGTATGTCTTAAGTCAAAAAAGTTAAGATGTCCCTAAGCAAATATGTTAAGCTGATTTATTAAACTATTGTAGCAAAATCTTCGCTTAAAAATCGTCTGAGATGGCGCATTCCTACAATCGACTTTTTAATTTTAAGCAATTTTTAAGCAAAATTGATAAACCTGACTTAAGCAAAAAACTATGGACTTAAGACAAATTTAAGCTTATCTAGTTTGATAAATCCGGACCCAGTATAAATTAGCCAGTACCTCCAACTAACCATTACCATTTATACACAAATACAAAAAATACTATTGATAGTGTCTACCTATTCGCTTATGTATCTGTCTGTCCGTTTGGCACATAATTATGTATCCAGATTTAAAAGAAGGTCTTCTTTATAATGCAAGTATAGCTGCATACTATTCAAAACAATTTATTTGACATTTAAATATTTCAAATTCTCTTGGATATACATACAAAGCGCTCATGGAGAATTGCCAAGAAATACCAGTATCAAATAATATGCGGCATTCTTTACTTCGGTTTTGAATAAAATCAACGCTCTAACATCTGCAGAATTTCGCTTCTTATCAGTTCAACGATGAAAATTAAGCATCAATTTATCACTTTGCCAAATGAAAAATTAATTTTTAAGTGAAATTATATTCTTAAACTTTAAAGGACCTTGGAAATCTTGATTTATTGGTTTAAATAGATAAGGGCACAAATTAATCTGTGTTCTGCATGAATTCTTTAAGAACTTGTGCTATTTCGGATTCATACAAAGAGAAAAAATGTTAGAATACTGGTTGGGGTGATATTTTTCTCACTCTATTTCATCATCTTTACAATTTAAAAATTCAGTACTAGTAAATGTTTTAGTTTTGAACAATACACATAATATCATGT
>NW_022685291.1:1687752-1722592 GCF_011630105.1 Anneissia japonica
GCATCGATGCTCAAGTTTGATGCTGTGATTCTTTTCATTCTCATTTCCTCTACGGTAAATTTTAATGACGAAATGCATGCACATTTTGATGAGTTCCAAACGTTATCATGCATAATTTTAAAGCGTAATATTGTTACTACATATTTTGTATGAGTATTAACACATTTTTATTGATGAAGACAATTTCATGACTGGATAGCTATGTCAATCAAATGGTAATATGATACCTTGCACTTTAATTAAGCATAATATCTGTTGCAAGAATATAAAAACTGTAAAGTATTAAAAAGAAACAATTCCTTTGGATTGCTTAGTTTGGAGCTGGTAGAATCAATGTCCGTAATTTCCTGACCTGGTGAGCATTGTCTGTAGTTCTTGTCTTTAACAATATAAAACCAACAAGGGTTGTTATAACTGGCGTCAATAGAGGGGGAATAACATTTTGATTGCCAAAATCAATCAAACAGCTTTACAAACGGCGTCCCTGGCGTGATCATATTTAGAATGGTATACTACACATGGACAATTTCACCATGCATTGCTGTACTGCATAACATATGAACAGTCAACACAGGCAAATCTCTTAACAGCTTCATTTTTAAATTTTAAAGGGAATTTCTGGTAATTGGTAATAAACTTTTAATTTACATTGTGAATTAGATGGTATGTAGTTTTTTCTGGTTCCTGTGCCTTAAAACAAAGATGTCCAACTTTATATTTTTTTGAATATTTATCTTTAACTTTAGGTTATTCAGGTTCTTTTAAATTTAAATTGAGTGGTAATCAATTTAAGGAATTTAAAAAAAAAAAACATTTTGTAGATCTGCAAAAAATGAATTGTATCAAATTTAATGTTCTGTTTAGTATTTTACTTCTGTTTATAATCCTAACTTTGTTCAGAAAACTGAACCATTTTAAAAAGGAATACTGTGTTACCGAAAATACTATCCAGTCAAAATAAAGAATAAATAAATAAAATCATTGGAAGTTATTTGGTAAATGTTAAATGTCATAATTGAACTTCTATTAATTTTTGTCACATTTTTTTCACAGATAGAACTACTTTAATTATAATGAAAAGACGCGTATAAGACAACAAGTTTCATTAAATTATAGCCACAAATGTCATAAAATTAAATGAGGGTGGCATCATTATTGACTGAGAATTGTATGCGATGAAAGTCGCATCATTTCACTGTCATTCTATGCATGACTTCATCAAATGCCGTAATGAGCAGAGAACAAAATTCACATAGAAGCCTACATTTCTCTTGTTATATCTCAGCGACTGCCATTCAAGTTTGTATTTCCAATTTAAAAATATGACATGGGGAAACATTTGGCAAAGAATTATGTCTCATGGGGTCAATAACCCTCATAAAATGGTTGAAGGAACATCTTTCCCAGAAATATTCTTCATAATTTTCAAACAAAATCATGCATATTTAAGAATTGCCTTAACCATCAAATTCAATAGGTAAGTAGGACAATTCTTGTGATGTGAGTAAACCAAATGTATATGTAACACCATAGAAACCATATAAACTGTCTAAACCTTTCAAATTATTTCTTCTTTGTAGCAAACCATATATAATTTATATTTGCACCATATATTTAGTGTACTGTTTTGTTCTTTTCCTGAATCTGTTTCATTAAAAATATTTAATCATTATCTTTGATGTAACATACAATCTTTGTGGCCACAACATCATTTTAGGACATGAGTCATGGCAAATTGTACAAACCCACTAGAATTGTATGGAGTGGAGAGAGAATAATTCATTCAAAGAAATTCAATCAAATCTTTAATAAAAGTAATTTTAAGGCATCATTATTATTGGCTTTTTTTTAAATTATGGTATATAATGCATATTATTTACTATTTTTAGTATTTATAAATCCTTGTATTTTTTCATGTCAAATTTTATTATTTAATACTAATATATAATAATTGTAACAATGGCCAAAATGACCAGTCTTTTTTATTGATTGGGCCACCCTGTAAAAATATTATGAATAAATAAATGTAATGGAGTGAAATGAACACCATCATTTTTCAGAGGATAAAAAGGCCCATAAACTGAATTCCATGACAGAAATCTACCTATCTAAACTGTAGGAAGAGATTAGCAGAAGAAACTACAGAAAGAAAATGGTCTACAGATGGTTCTGTTGATAGATTTAACACCTGTTTGAACCAAATCAATATAAAACATGAATTAAAATATTAAATATAATATTGAGTTCCAAAATTAATATCTTCGAGTACTATTTTGAAGGCTAAAAACCTTTAAACAATGATATTTTTAATGATATTTCATTTCCTTTCTCAAACAAATCACAATATCAATAAGAAACAAAAAAAAAAAAAAAACAGGCCTGAGGATATTACCAAATTGAATGTTAAAATACTGCCCTCTCTTGCAAAATTGTTAATAGGTTTTTGTATGTAAGTGCAATGGAAAATCCTGTGGTGCTTTTGCTCTAGTTAATTTAGACCTGATAAACTGTAAAAATATAGCATAATTAAATTAAATACTGTACAGAATTAGAAATATTTATAGCAGAAGCTTACGTTAAGTTAAAAAATATGTTCTTTTCTGTGTAAATTTGATCATTATAATGTCAACAGCAATTTAAACTTTACTTGTTCAGTGCAGTTGATTATACCACGTTTGCATGTAAATATTTGAAGTAATTATTTTCTTCCATGACCTACATTACATGTAAAACGAATCAGTAAGTAGTTAATGTCAACATTTATCAAGACCGGAGATTGGCAGTGTGCCACAGATCCTCAAATAACGAAAAATTCATAAAATTTAAATTCCATCAACTTCACGAAAATGAATTAAATTCTACTTACGAAGGCTTCAGTTGTGTTCCCTATATCTCAGGGGAACAAAGCACAAAGGTAATATACAGTATTGTTAAAACGTTTTTATGAAACTCTTACAATCCTAAGAATCATCTTTTAATCATGAATTATTAATGTCCGCAGAATTATAGAGTACTACAGTGTTGCGTCACGATACCACGCGATACTTTTTTCCACTGACAAACCATTGATCCCAATTTCTAACGTAATTATTAAGAAGTTGTATCTTAATTTTTCTTTGTAAATGTTAATTGATGATAAATGTGTGTTCAATAACTAATAAAATGCAAGCTTTTTTGTGTTTTTAGTACATTTTGATGGTAAATTATTAGGTTTTAAAATACCTATTCCATTTTAGGCATCATTTTAGGCCTGTCATTCAGGCGTAATGAACGGTAACCAACGTTCAGAGGGCACCACCGACTGTGGTACTCTATGAGACAGCCACCTTACAATAGGAATTTAAGTCACTTTTAGACAGATTTAGGCTTAGGCTGCCTTAATACCAAAATCAGATGTCTTCACTAAAATAATGATCGGAACAAATACAACTCAAGTTAATTTTGAAAATATATTTTGAAACAAATTAATAAAAATATTTCAAAGGGTTTCAGCATTATGCTATTTACGATAACATTTCAATTGACATACAAAACTGCAATCAAGATAACAGGTTGAAGCGAACATCGTCCCTTTATAGCCCTTATAGATGGCCAGCGGGCCAAATTTGGCCCGCGAAGCAAATTGTTCTGCCCTGCGAGAAAAAATATAAATTATACAAAAAATATTTAAAGAAACTAAAAGAAATAATGATTCGATGAATTTTTTTTTTTAATAAAGCGAAGGCCAAAACACAACACTGGGCCAATGTGAAGTAGGGGTGACCACACACAGATCTAGAATTAAATTCGTTGACCAACCAATCGACAAACACCAAAAGACTGGTAGTCTTAGTTAGTCAGCTAAATATGACATAGCAGTTTAAAATAAAAACTTTACCATTGACCTGATATTTTACTGGCAAAGAGTTTTTAGGCTTTAAATCCCTGGTATTTGGTGGATATAGGATGGGTGAAATTACAGAGAAAATACATATTGTGTGCCAAACTATTACGTTGAACGAACTTTGTATGACTTTACAATTGTGCCTGTAACTTCATATTTTTGGTTTGAAAAATACTCCTATAGAATTAGTCCTACCAATTGAGTTGTATAGACGTAGATAGAAAATAATCATATGTACCTTTACAGAATATGAGGCTGTAAGATCGATTACGGGCCTTAAGCATTTAGTTAGCACTGTTAGAACTTCCAGGTGGATTTGCCCCTGGACCCCCTTAAGTGGTTCTGGGACATCGTTCTCCCCTGCCCTTCGCCAATTTTGTTTGTGATGGTTTTACACAAGCAAGAAATAAAAGATTATCAATAAGCAAGAAACAGCCATAGAAAATTAAGTGTCTTAGTTATTTTGGCAAAACATCCTATCAATCTTATGGTACAAAAATTGTAATGAATTTAGTGTCTTAATAATGTGCTGTAGTACAATTAAAAATAGAATAGAAATTGAAATTTCCAAAAAACCTCAAAGGTCTGTGCGGCCACAACAGAGGGCTTCAGCCACATCATCTCAGAATTTTACCTTCGGTCCATGTATAACAAGTTGCTTGAAACTCAAAGATTTTCTTTGGCCTGTGACACCAAATCTAAAAATAATTTGGCCCTTCAAATAAATCAATTAAGGACCAGGGCCTTATAGGTCTTTACTTTGTATAACTGCTAGTTAAGCTTGGTTTCCATACAATCGCTACACGGTATTTCCGGCAGCTTTACTGATTGGTCGGTCGAATCAGAGAACCTTCCCAGTACAACTGCACTGAAAACACTGTGGCGACAGTGTAGTGATTGTTTGGAAACCAAGCTTATCAAACTAAAGCTACAAACATATTCACCTAATAGGCTATAAAACATTAGAACTTTAAATATATAAATGCATTTTATATCAAATCAAAAGCTGAATTAACAGGTTTACCAGCACATGGTACAGTTCCTTTAGCATTAATGTTAATTCCTTATTAAAATCTGTGAAGCATAAATCTAATGAAATTGAAGTAGGATTCTATAAACATTCAAACTTGCCCATTTCGTTCAAAATTAAATTCTTATAAATCTTATTAGTTTGCAACTTAAGACTTAGTTTGCAACTTACAACTTAATATAAAAAATAAATTAACTGAACTTCAGGGGTGTGCATAAACATTGGTGGGGGGGGGGGGGGCGAAAATGTGAATTTTTTCTAATTAACTCTGAGGGTCACCCAAAAATTTTCATGTTTCCAAAGTGCTTCCAAAAACCTTCATAGACTGCATTTATACCACTTTATGCTCAGCTTAAACATTACTTTTTACAGATGGGTGGTGTCGGGCTGTAAAAAAACAAGGGGTTTCCAGCCAAAAATGGTTGGCGGGCCACACACATAGGAGGTATTAAATATTTTCAAGTGGTGCAACCAAATCCTTGCCGGGCTGCACTTTGCCCATCTGTGCTATACTTTTATACAAACATACAGAACTGCCCAAGAGCAAATGGATATATGTCTACTGTGAAAGATCATTTTTAAGGTAAAATTTAACAATTATATTTAGTATTTACCATAGTTATATATTAGAAATGTGTATTGTACACATTGCTTGAATTGTCAACACTTTTGTACACATGGTTATAAGCCCAGTTCCTGACAGCTAGTTTCTCAAAATTGCAAAAGCTTATATTTTGTTTAATTGTATCTTAGTTGATGTGGTCAGGAAGGTTATTCCATAAATTGTAAGAAGTAAATGAAAATGATCTTTGTCCCATAAGAAAACATCTTGACCCTTGTTGTGGTTACAACCCTCTAAGCTTCTAATGGGCAGTTATGGGGGACAAGGAGTGACAGGGCTCTGATCAGGGTACAAGAATGAATGTTGGGACTGGCATATTTTTATTTAATACTTACTTGTTAATAAGTATGAATTCTATAAATGTTTATACACATAATAAATGTTTATAAGTACCCTACAATACAATAAAAAAAACATTCACTATTTGTTTTTTACATCTACTCTATAGAAATCTCTGGTAATCATTTAGATAGTTCACAGTTTGAGATTTACCGGAACAAAGCCTAAGCAAGTTGGTGGTGTCGGAGGCCTTAGCATATCAACTCAAACCCCATCTATTTCATGACCAAGAGCGTACTTAATCAACTGAAACTAAAATTGCACGGCAAAATCAGAGAATCGAACAAAAAATTTACATTAGATGAATAATGTACTTTTTTACCTTGAATAGGACCATCAATATATCCATGTGACTTTAATCAACCAATGAAATGGCAAGAATCTAAATAGGTGTTGTATAAAACTGTCTATCACTTACATTAACGTAAGGATTCAGAGTTTTTGGATTTTTTTTTTTAGATAATTCCTAGCTATCAAAAGATCCTGTTTTAGCAGTGAGCTGTAAAAACATAGTGCGCCTGTCAATCAAATCTGTTTTGCTTGATTTAAGAGCATTTAAATAAAATTAACTATGCAAACCTATTTTAATGGTTATTTATGAATGTACGTTAGGCGGATATAATGTAACTTACCAAAGGTGCTATTTGATTACGATACTTCATTTTATGTCAAAACTGGCCAGCTATTTCATGTTATCTTAGACTAACATGTCAAACATAAGCAACAAATATTATGTTGGGATCATTAAAGGTTATAATGCCAGCAAATATACCACTGTGCCTGTCTGCATAATAAATCACAGGGATTTAATCAACTTATATTGACAAATGTTCCTACGATTTTTGGTGAATCCCACATGAAGCAGTCATTTACAATTAGATTGAAATTACAGAACAATTGTGAAAATCAGAATGCCAGTCAGTGCATAAATGAAACATAATCTAACCCATCAGCTACATTGTTCAGTCCCATTAATATAATCATGCAAGACTTGGACACCTTCAATATTAAAATATTCAAACTACAGAACATGACGCTGTCTATAGACTAAGTTCCATTATAAGGCTTAAGGAATATGCTGTTATAGTTAGGAATACAAATCCTGATTCTTCAGGTTTCCAAAAGGAAGGTAAATTGAAAAATGACAGTGGCATATATTTAAGAATATTGTCATGGGAGGTGCTAGAGGGGAAAAGCAATTGGAAACCAAATGGAAGGGGATGGGTGGTGGTAGGAGGAAGTTATCTGGGAAAATAAAGTGAGAGGGATCTTTTTTTCCTTTGTGACAAAAAATGGAAAAAATGGGGGATGAAGTGGTTCGTTGGGTGTAATGCAATTTTGGTGGGGAGAAGGGATCTACTTCGTTATACCACAATCAAGGGAGAGTCTTAACTGTAGGCCTACATCAATTCAATTTAGGATAAAGTAAGAAAAATCACAAAATTGAAATTCTTCATATAGAAGCCATGTTAATCTATAAATATGTTTATCAGCATTATTACAGATCAAAAACATAAGTGGAAAAAGAAGCATTATTCAAGAAAATTCAGATTGAAACTTAATTTTTGTTGAAACAGTACCGTGATCTTGTGAAAGAAGAACTGTTTAACTTGATGAACAGTTAGTACAGCAATGTACTATAAATCCTTATGAAATTAAAAGTGTAAAGCAACAGAGAGAAGTCATAAAAGATGTTAGCAATCATGAATTGCCATATTCATGCAAATATAGAAGATAAAAAGAGTAAGTATACGGTTAACGAAACTCATGTAACAATAACATTGGCATGGTAACTTGTCTTTATAATCCATAAAGGTTTATAACATGCAAAAACATTACGGTACACACATCGTTGTTAGCCAGTAGTTGCTAATGGCTAGTGTACAATGAACTACATACATTTTTAGTGATTTGCCATTATTAAAGACTATATAGAAATTTAGGCTTGTTGAAAGAATATATTATCTGGTTTGTGAAAGAAAGTGGAAATTATCAAACTGAAGTTTTTACCATCAACACTATCATTTCAACAAAAATATTACCTTCTCACCACAATCATCTTTAAAAATATCAAAAATCATTTACTTTGTCGCAATCACCATTAACTGTTGTTATCCTTATCATCACCATCATCATCATAATCTACTTTTTACAATTACAGTATTAGCCATCTTATCCTTGTGTTTACGGAATACAAGAAACATTTCTATGACATAAGTGCATTATTAAAATTAAAATAAATAAAATATCAAATTTCATACTTACTTGGTGATGTTTCAACTGTGGTGCCATAAAAAAAAAAAGAGAAAAACATGAAATTATCTTTAGATAGCAAGTATTTGTATAATACAGTAATCATTGCAATTTTAACATAGAGTACCACAGTGGCACACCCTGTTGTCAACAGACGTTGGTTACCGTTCAATACGCCTGAATGACTTCATAGACTTTCCGAAATAGGCATTTAAAAATCTAATATTTTACCATCAAAATGTACTAAAAACACAAAAGCTTGCATTATATTAGTTATTGAACACACATTTAATCATTAATTAAAATTTACAAAGAAAAAGTAAGATACAACATCTTAATAATTACGCTAGAAATTGGGATCAATGGTTTGTCAGTGAAGAAAATGGCGTCCAGTTAAACGCTTTTTGCAACAAGAACAACGGAGTAGTATCACATGGTATCGTGACGTAACACTGTAGTTCTCTATATTTCATGTCATGAAAATAATAATCTCATCTCATATTTAAAACACAGTATACTTGTTTTTACTCTGTGAATATTCACTTTACAATCAACCACAGCATGACAATTATAATAATGGAAAAACATGATGCCAATGAAACACATAAAACATTGTAAACACTTGAATACAATTGATTTATAAACAACACTTGTTTTTACTATGTGAGTATTTACTTTATAATCAATTACAGTATTGTGACAGTTATAACAAAAAAAAACATGATACCAATGGAACACACAAAACACAGAAATTAAATCATTGTAGACTTGATTGAATACAAAAACAAAAACAAAAAATGAAAAGAATGCCATCATTCTAAATTGTTGTGTAGATATTAATTTTATAAATGATAATGAATATAATATGTGTTACAGAGATAGCCATAATTTTGTATACATTTTACATGTGCAGAACCTACACAAGAGAAAATTTCACACATTAAAATCAAGACGAAATTAATGTACATGTATATATCATTGCTGGTGCAAACTTAATGCAATATTTAATAGTAATTATCAAAGAAGGTAGCCAAGGCTATAAAAAATGTATTTATGATAGAACTATGGAAGCTAAACATACTGCCATATGTTGGAGGATGGTATGCAGACAGAGAGAGCAATGCTGACTCAACACTGAGGGGCGAAAGCTGACGGACTGGATTCCTAGTTGGACCAATATTTTTCTTGTTTTTTAGTTTTATAATTTAATGCAATATGCACTATGGAAGTGACAATCACCAAGAGTTTTTTCTTTCTTCCTCTGAATTAAGATAAAGGAAAAATCATATTGCTATGGACTGAGATTTAGAAGAGAAAAACTAAAGGACTGAAACTCTGACCTACAGATTTGGAAACCAAAACATTCCCACTGCGCCAAACCACTTTTCCAGTATAATGACTGCCAAGCCTTTTTTACCTAGTTTCACACCATACACCAAGACATAAAGGGCGCCACCATAATGAAAATCATTTACTTCAACTGTAGTGAAACACAAACATATGGTAGTTATTTTTAGATCATTACTTCCAGGTCCTTCCATGAACCACCACGGTGAGAGTTTGTGTTCTGGCGACCACTGCCAGCGAGTTTATGTGCGATATAATAGTGGTATGTTTGGACAGGTGTGGACGTGAACTCACATCCTCGGCGCCCAGAGTGAGGTCGGACATGAACTCGCGTCCCTGGAAGCGAACATGTTAAGTGCATGTATGTGTACATAATGCCAAAAATCTGTCCCGTAAGATAACTTCATGAAATTTAGAGTGTATATATAATAAATAAAAAAAATATTTCATTCTATAAAATTATCAATCAATTTTAGTTAAGATCATAAATATGGCAGAATAAATTAAGGTTAGAAGAAATACCTGAATACACTACAGTAGCTGATGCATTCTAATATTTGGAGATAAAATAAAATATGCATCCTGAAACTTCCACTCACGTAGTGTCATAAGAGTGGCTTCTCCACAATAACAGAAAATAAAATTGAAGAAAGTCTAAATTAAAGAATAGTTAAGCTAATCATTGAAAAAAATTACACAGACTAATAGATATACGTAAATGAAATGCCAGATTATAGTAACTATAATGAATAAACCGGAAATGTTGCAATAAACAATGATGTCTTTGCCCAATCCTGGTCTAGTTTGAGCAAAAAAAGCATCATCACATAACAATAAAGATGATACCAAAGATGAAACATAAGAATATGGTAGGCTTATGGTACATTATAATTATATGTGATAATACATAAATTTTGGTAACAATAACTTGTGTAGCATTATAATATGCCTATACTCCTTTATATTAATAAAAAAAAAGCAATTAATAATAGATAATAAATTAATTTATAATCACGTTTCTAGTAAATATTCATACAAATATATTAATAATGCATATTAAGATGATAGAAATTCACATAAGCCCACGAGTATATGAAAGAATGATGAAACATGTATAAAACCATCATTAGGATCCAACACATTGTGTAATTATCCTACATTGACTATTGACTAACTCATTACACAGAGTTTATGATGTGGATTTTGTATGCTAATGAGGGCTTAATTAACGTTGGCTTTACGATCAGGTCTATCCATACTCAGAACCTGACAAGCGAGTGTTATTGATTCTTGCATTAATATTCTGCAAGCGTGTTGGTAGTTTGAAAACAATGTATAGATCAGCCCGATAGATTTTACACCCTGGGTTTCGTGTAATGACAGGTACATTACAAATCCTGCATAGACAGAGACGCTACATAGTACAATTAATCTTGTACTCGCGTCATTCAAATAAGAATGAAATAAAATCGCATGGGAATTAGACGATCTGTGTATATTTCATTAGTAATGAAATACCAAGACGTGGAGGTTAAAGAAACTAGGATCAGAACAGACTGGTTATTTACACAAGAGCGTAGTCCAGAGACATAGGTATGAAAATTAATATGGCGAGGAATATCAGTTTTGATGAATAAAGCTATAAAAATTACAGCTTATAAAAACTGGTTAGTGAGAAGAAGACAAACACAGGTATACGATGCAGTAGCTGGAATTAAAAACTGAGACTCTCACCTTAAATTGTAATTGTATAAACCCAACACAAACCCACTGCCCAGGGGGAACAAGCCTAAATGACATGAAGCATAACACCTAAACTGTACATACAGATCATTAGGGAGGAGGGATTATTGCCTTATATTGTATATCATTATTACAGGTGCATAATGCAGGCCTCTAGGCTCTTCCCTTATTACTGGGTTATAGGTTCAAACACATATGGAACACACTCTCAGCTTCCTAGGGGGATATTCCATAATTAGTGTACACTGACAAACTAGTTATCTACTTTACACTTCTGGGTGGAGTGAGAGAACTGGGATAAAGTGCTTTGAATAGGAAAACAAACAGTGATCATAAACAACATAAAACCTGGTTTTTCCACTACAAGCCTGAGCATTGCACCGACTTTCCTCAAAAACATTCCTTTTAACTGATGTCTAGAGTAAACTTGGTTTCCATAGAATTGCTAAACACTATCACCGAAAGCTTTCGGTGATGGCAATTAGTCGGTCGAATCGGGGAAGCCTTCCAGATTACGTTGGGGACTGCTTTACAGTACAACGATTGCACTGAACACACTGTAGCGACTGTGTAACGAATGTATGAAAACTAAGCTTAAGGGAATAACCATTAAAACAAATATGTTAAAACATTTACTAGGGGAAGAGGCCAACAGTGTATGTAATCTTTTATGAAAATGATAAAATGAAGATCAACAATAATCATGTAGGCTCAATCCTTTGGGGGAGAAGGGAGACCTCAAAGCAAGTGAGCAACACAATTTCCACCTTCTAGAGAATGAAGTTAAAACTGTATCTGAAGCACATTAGCTAATTTCATTTTCATGGTCACAGATAATGTGGGACGGGGAGAACATCACCCAACATATTTTTAAGGAGGTTTTTTCTGACAGTAATCAACATACAAATGGTTTTAGAATAGATATTGTGAAAAATTACAAACAACCCACCAAATAGGATATAGAAATGGAGGAACTTCAAACAAAATGATTTTGTTGACGGTTTGTAATGTCATGGTTAATTATTATTAAGCTAATACTCAAACCAAAAACACTGACATGGTATCATTAGAAGTAATTGGTAATGAAAACAGCTAAATTAATGTCATGTTTTATTAGTATTAATGAAGTGTTTGTTTTAATTTATAAATTAATTTTTATAAGATGTTGAACTTGATAGGCAAGTAGTTGCCTCCTTTTAACATAAAATTGTTTTTGTTTTGATCGTAAATGTAAAAATATATATTTTGATTTGGATAATAAAGAAGCATACATATTTAATGGTATTCACATGTTTTTATATACCCTAGTTCCCTAAATACACCTCAGTTAAGCACACCTTCACTTTACGTCCAATTTCATGGTACTGTGACGTTTAGTACATCACATGTGATACTTGACAGTTGGACGTGTGATTTAATACACAGCTAGCCTAGGCCTTTAGTAAGGTATTTCATGTCATATACTGAAATAATTCAACTAAAACAGGGTTGTAGCAGTAGAAAACTAAGGGTGAGTGATAGACATTTTACAGATGGGTGGGTGATGATGACATAATTAATGTCGAAATATTAAATCCCGACACGATGGCGTGCATTTCGATACTTGGAGTATATATTATGCTATCTTGTGGGTGATAACAATTGGTATACTCTAAAGAATGAATTTTAAGGATGGAAAATTGGGTTAATAATGGTGGGTGGAAGGCCATGAAATTAGCTTTTAGGGTCTGTTCACACACAGGGTGTAAGTTTGGCGTAGCTTATGCTGGCGTAAGCTAATCCACGGATTAAAATTCCAAAGTGTTCACACGAACGGCGTTCGCTATTAACGCTGGCATTAAACTAGTAATAGTAATGTAGGCATATAGGGGAATAGATTTAATTTTTAAATAATGTACAGGTTCTTAACTATAAAGAAAAAAAATTATAAAATAGTTTTCGCAGTAAAACATCTACAGTGCATCATTAAAACATTTAAATCTATGAATTGTTGGAAGAGAACTTATTACTGTATGTTATATGAACAATTTTAATTCTGATTTTTTAGCTAGCATTGTAAAACAATTGTTGGTGTTGCAGATTTTTATAGACAGTCTAGATTAAAATATCTTACAAAACACAACCAACAAATCATATGCATTTTAAACTAAGTAAATGTATAGAAAAAAAACCCTTTACCATTTCAGTTAAACAGAAACGTAAGTAGTCTATTGCAAAACTAATCGTGATTGGTCAATCACTTGAAATGAGGTCAAAATCATTCAAGCATCACTGGTGTTAGCTCCGTGGCATTAATTAATCTGGGGTCTGCAGGCATCGTTAATAACACCAAGGAGGTGGCGTTTTGTGGGTGGCGGTAACGCCACTGCCTAATTCACACTCAAAGGTAATTATACCAGCCTTATGCCATGTGTGTGAACATACCCTTAGACTCAGAGGAAAACTGGGTTGCCCCACCCACTATATCTACATCCCTATAACCCTGCAAATTGAGCTTAAGGGCTCCCTCTATAACTTTTTTTATCATAAGGCCCTGCCAGACTATCAAATCTTATTGGACAAAACAGGTGACATGGCTAAATATGTTCATGATGCCATCATCACATTATGACCATACATAGGCACATCATGACTATATATGCACATACAAGAGTTTTTTGTCAAATAAAATTTGATAGTCTGGTTAGGATTTGCACACTTAAATATTTTTATTATTTTGTCAATAAATATATTTTTTCCACCAATTCGGTTTTGCAGAACCATTTTGCTAAATGAGAAAAAATATTTTTTTCCTTCTCTGAATATTCTTTAAAAGTTTGCTAAATAACCTATAAAATTCTCATTCTATGTGCCCTTGTATATATATTGATGGCTGATCTAGGGACTAGACCGGGTACTTATTGCCATGGTGAATTTGACACCATCACTACTACTATTTCAGAGGCTTATAGATTAGGGTGATTATGTAATGTATTCAGTATGAAATATTGATCAAATCATAAAGATTTTGACACCTCTCAAAATACAGACAATGATAGAAGGTTAATCAATAGATAATCGCAGCCAAAATTCAACCTATCCTTTTGGCTGATTGGCCTTGATTCTCAGCTTTTCACACAAATGAATATTTATAAAAGGGTTACATTTGATGTCTAGTCACTTTTGAATCCATATTCTATGTACCATGTTACCAAATTTAGGTATAATGTCTGAAAAAATAATCAAGTTTGCCACTTGTTTGGTGTCAATCAATGTGGCCATTGACGGTAGCACATTCAAACGAATAGATTTGCATTGGGGGTTACAAGAGGATTTTAATATTATTTATTATACTTGATATTTGGAAATGGAGCTTGTGGATAGCCTTTTATGAAGAAAGTATATTTACCTAAAAATTACAAACATTGTAGGAAATCAGTTTTTTAACTGTTTGGGGCTAATACCATAGAAAGATAAATGGAATAGACAAATAACTATCAATTCTGAAATTAGCTCAATATGAAGAAACATAAAAATCAACCTAAGTACAGAAATTAATGAATGAAAAAAAAATGTTTACCCTGATTACAGGATACAGTAATGACGTAAATCACAGAATGTTTATATCATGTTTTTTTGTGACTTTTGCTATTTTGAGCAGACGATTATGCAGCACTATTTTTGTTAAGTCCGACTGACATTTCATCAGTCAAACATAGTATGTCTGTATCCTGAACAAACGCTTCTCCCCCTTAAGGTCAGTCTATTAAAGGATTGTTGTGAAAAATGACAAGTCAAGTTTGTGATAATTGGCACACTGTATGGTGCCCTCTGAGTTAGAGCAAAAGTTGCTGTTTGCACATTGGCATGACACAATTCTAGTACTTTGATTACAGTATTATACAAAATTGATACAAAGTCAACCTCCTCGCTCTGCCGTCTCAGTGAAGTCGTCAATGTAGAGTAGTCTAAGCCTGCCTTAATAAAACAAATGCGTGTTAATACTACTAGACTCTTCAATTTGCAGGTTCTGCATTGTTACAAGAAATATGTGACCTTTTACTACCTTCTACCTACATATGTAAATGTCATACTAATTCACTTAATTCTGAAATCTACTACAGTATATTTACATATGTCTGCTCATCCAAATAAATATCCACACAAAATAAAGTGCTAATCTTATCATTGATGCAGTACGTCACAAATAGAACATTTTAAGATAAATAATAACACTAACTTTCCACTAACAGGAAAAATATGAACAATCTTAAATCATTGGTAGATTCTGGTAATTTCTTCTCTGTGTGCAAAATATTGCCGGGCACTCACTTCATCGTACGACGAATCTCTCTGTGAGCTATAGACGACGCGATGCTGTCTGCTGATTGTCGGTGGCAGTCTAAACTGATCATCATTAAAAACAATCCGTTGCGCACAGGTCGTCACGTTCTTTATAGAATCGCGTCAGCCGACGGCCGTCGTGCTCAGCGAGTGCCCAGCTTTTAGAGTGTGGCCATTTTGGTTCTATATTTATTTCAATATGTACATTAAGAGTCATCATTCCATATTTCAAACCTTACAACTGTGCATCTTTAGGGGCCTAGATTTTATGAAATCGATGTGGGATCAATATCTTTATATCCCTGAGGAATTTCAAGTAAGGTTTTTTTTTCTTTAATTATCAGTCCACTGGGAAAATGAATGGATTAATTATCAGGTAATATCAACTAAATAGCAGAAGTTCATCCCAGCTGCTTTGTTACCTATATAAGTTTCTAAACCACGTCGAATCAAAGGCTCAACTTTGGTATTGGTTGAAAATGGGCTGATGATAACTGGTAAAGGTAGGTACAGGATGCATACCATTATTATGCCTCATCCTGTGACTCAGTTGGTAGAGTGCCCGAATGGTAATTAAGTCTTGGGTTCTGAAGCATACATTTTTCTACAAAAAATTCTAAATTCTAATTCTGAAAGCTCCAACTCATTTTATTTCATTCTGTTATTTTCTAGGTTATTTATCTTGCTTGTGTTTAAATTAACCAATTAATTGTATAATGCAGTAAACATATGTACATTTGCATGAATAAATACATTTTTATAAGTCAGATATTTACTGAATTTAAAGCATTGTCCAAATGGTTTGTTAATACGCGATACTGCAAGGATTTTCTAGTGATCGTTAACTGAACTTACTAAACAATTCAGATACTGAATGGAACTTTTAGGGATTTTCAACTGAAAACAAACTTGGCCATCAAAATCTCAACCAATCAGTGAGATCAGCCAGCAAGATCAACCAGCAAGATCTCTTGATTACGTACAGTACCCCTCTGTCCCTATAGGTTTGTTATTGAGAAAATTAGTATCAGAGTTATGATTTATATGTTAGTAAGTTTGTGAAATAAAGAATGTACTTGGCAGTTATGTAATTGAGAGAGTTTACTGCATAGAAGGAATGCAATCTATAGATTAATGACAATGACCTATAGATGGAATGCAAAGCTACTGTACAGTATATTAGCATCTGCGACAAATCCGAAGTCAGTAATTAATTAGTGCAGAGCTTGTTCTAACAAATGAATGATTGTATTTCTATTAATTAGATCATTAATATCTTTTATGTATTTGATTTTATTCATTTAGGCACATGGGCTTGGATTGCCAATAGCAAACCTAATCACGTCTGTTTTAATAATATATGTAATTCATTAGTGTAGTACATCTTGGGCTTGGCAGGGTTCTACAAAAAAATTAATGACTGTGTTTTTAGTAACTATATCATTAATATCTTTTATTTATTTGATTTTATTCTTTTAGGCACAAGGGCAACGGATTGCAAAAAGAGAGCTTAAACACTCTTTTATAATAAGTGGCTCTTTGATTAAATATTATCAATAAAAATAATTTTATGAGAAAAATATACAGAAGTGAGATTAAAATTGAAATCTAGGTAAATTAAAATTTCATAAAAAACTAGATATTTCATTTAGCCTTCAAAAATTAAGCAAATTAATTTCAATACACTTTTTGTCTTGTTTTTGAATTGTTCTTGTATTTTTGCAGTGATGAAGTGTAATAAATAAATAAATAAAATAAAATTTTTTAGGCTAAAATTTCATTACAAATTCATATTCATCTTTCTACGAAAGTCCTACTCATTTCTTGTAACAGTACACAATAAACTAAAAATACTACAGTACGCCTATATCTAATTGATTAAATCCTTAACCATTTTTAAATATCGGATTTCTTGTGCTAAAAAATAATTGGAATAATTAATTATTTAAAAAATAAAAACAAAAAAATAAAGGTAGAACATAAAAATAATATAAAATAAAAGATAAATGTTGGTATTTAATATATTTATGAATTCTGGAAGAAAAATGTCCATGGCTATTTACCATTGTATATGAGTCGACATTAGATATGAATACCCGAGGTGATGATATTACATGTGAAAGAACAATGACAGGTCTATGACACCTGTGTTCATCCAGAGAGACGGCAATTATCGCTATTGATACATGAATCACTATAGCGTACATCTCACTATCCCAGTGTCCATGGGGAAATCAATTAGTGACACCAATCAACGAGGGAACTGTCAGCCGTACGCAGGAGCTTTCAGACCGTCTAGGATTTATTAATTAACATTGCAACCCTTTTGCACTTTCACCTATTCGATGATTGTTATGAAATGAAATGCCCAACCAAAGAAGCGAGGAAAGGGATGGGGGGAGTCTTCCGAGATCTCAACCAGAAACAGGTGAATCATATTAGTATATTAATTAAATATTCTCAATTTATGTGCTAAGTAGGCCTGGAACATTCACGAACAATTGGAAACAATCACGTACAAACCAATAGATATCCATTTCATTAAAAAAAATTGATAACAGGTAATGTTGAGGCAGCACTCTGAGAATAACTTTATTATTATTATTTTATATTATTATTATTATTATTATTATTATTATTTTAAATATATTTCATGGCATACACTATTCAACTTCATAGTTTCAAGTGTGCATGTTTATGTCAAAGGTCAATGCATAAATACTAACAATTATAAGGCTTTTTCATATTAGAATATTATTACTTACTAAAGGATATAAAATAAATATTTCCAACATAGATAAACATGAATATACTTCATGTATATATACTATACCTGTAGGTATAAGTGCTGGGAATTTACTAGATGGTAAGAGTCTTTGAGGGAGCACTTTTGAACAGAGTGCTTATTCAAAAGGGGTACATTTGAAAATTTAGGAAGTGCTTATTATGTGGCAACATATCTATTATTTGAAAATGTGTTCCTCTTAAGAATTGTTCTTAATCAGATAATTTAAGTAATGTACTCTTATTAGTATGGAGTATTAATGCACCAAGCTAGTAAAAAAGATTTGTATAGATGATAGACCTACAATCTATATAGGCCTATATGTAAAAGGAAGTCCATACAATCTTGATTAAAAGCCTACTGGCTTCTTTTCGGGATTACTTTTGCAAAGAAAAGAGGGAGGGTTTTTTTACATGGTTCATTTTGAAATTAAACCCACCAGGATTCTTGTTCAAGATGTTATGGTATTTATACACAGGGAACACAGAGCAAAGCTGTGGAAAGTAGATGATATTCCCCCTTTCATATCTAAATGACCTAGGTTCAATCCTGATTAAATGTAATCTAATATAAGAAGTAGTTTTGAGTTGTGGCTACAATATGATTACAACCAAATTTTTTTTAATTTGAAACTTATATCTAGGAAGAACAGCTACATAATTTCTTGGGTGTAAGTTGGTAATATACCATATTAATTAATTAATTAAATATTTAAACACCCATCTTTGAATAAACTCCCCCTCAACTAACTCCCCCTCATTTGGAATTAACGCCTCCTTTGAATAAAGGCCCCAAGGTGTTAATTATTTTCCTTTAATAAACGCCCCCTCAATGACTTAACAAATCTAATGGAATCAACGTCAATCTCAACATATTCTATTAATGTTCTGCTCCAGTAGAATTTAATTTTTTTTAACCTGGTTGGGATCATTAAATCTTTATGATCACACATTAACACATTTTGATGGTAAATATGTGCTGTAGTTCCAAATTTACAGTGAAATTAAGATGTGTATATACTGTATGTATCCCTTTTACACCAAACAAAATAAACGCCTTACTCAAATAAATGCCTCCCTCAAAAACCCTTCTCAACAACAAATGCCCCGGGGTATTTATTTGAATAAATACAAATTGAAATATCTTACAAAATATTTCAAAGTGAAAATATTCTGACAAAAGCAAACACTGCCCTCTGTTGGAATTACAGTACTAATGTGTCATCCCTTCTGAACATTACAGAATTACAGTATAATACAAATATGAAAAAAAGTAGGTTTAGTGTAGGGAAGAAAATGTCAATGCTTTTTCATTAGCTAACTGCCTTTCCTCTTTTACCTTTTTGTTTTACTTATTTCAACCTAATGTTTGTTAGTTTGTGCAAGAAGGTGGCATGGAAAACCACTGATTTTATAATTATCTAAATACTGATTAATATTAGTAATCACAGAAACAGCCTATGAAAATTTGAATTTGCTGCAATAGGAGCAAGCATTAATAATAATTTGTAAAAGAATGGTGAACATTTTTAAAAATACTGTTTTCAAATAAACTGAAATCATCTGATTATCATTTTACAACAACCACGTAGATAATTCCCAATTCAGATTATCGTCCGTGTTTATATTCACATCACGATGAAATGTATACATACATGAGTGGAAAAAAACATGTAATACATTAATAATTCAAATTATGTCTTGCAAGTCATTATATTAGGTCATAATGTTATATGGAACACCATGAAAGACAATAAATTGTGGTGCTGAAAAATATATATGTATGGCTATAATCAAGAATTAAATCTTAAGGGATGAGTTTGATTTCGATTAACATATGTATGCTATGTTCAATTCACTGTCAACTTTTACAGCATAACAGATTAAAGTCGATGTCCAGTCTACAGTGATGGTGCCTCTACTTAATTACATTATTGTTAACAAAGACACTAATGATGTGGATGCTAATGATACAGTAACCAAAAAAAATACCATAAATGCATTGATATCATTCTAGTAGCCTAGAATTCTGCAGCTACTATGTATATACATCCCATTTTTCCTCCTAAGCATGGACTTGACAAAAAGTTTGATTATGTCTGCTCAAATTGCATACTTTCAATTTGTATTTGGCTAAATTGGATGTGGGGCATTTTTGTTCTCTAGCAAAACTCATATAGTTTTATATCACAAATTCTCGTTATAATGGATATTACAGGATCAGAAATCCATTTTCTTTTCAGCTAAAAGGAGAAGAGAATGAATACATGACATATCACTGAACAAAATGTCTGCTGTGTAGTGGATTGAATATTAATAACGCAATCATTTTTGATCAAATCTTCCATTGCAGATTGTGATTCACATCCAGAATGATTGCATTTATTAGTTTAGGTATAAAAATATGTAATATCTAACATCAGTTACAAGAAACTTTAATACACAAGTACAAATGACAATCAACATCATTCACATTTCCATGCTAAAATTCTGCTTGAAAACTATAATTATAATACAGCAAATACAAAATGCATGGTATTGTTTCAATGATGACAAAACACTGAAAAATATATTGCTTATCAGTGATTAATGGGATGGGAAATTTCAAGCATTATTACATCATAAATACAAGAAACATAATGGTGAAATGTACACAAACAATTATGCTGGAAAACTAAAGAATATATCTAAAAGATTATTATGATAGATAACTGAAAATAAAAAGAAATTAAATTCAAAGAAAAACTATTAAAAAAAAATATACAATTACATTTTAAATGAATATCAAATGAAATAACTGAAATAAAAAAGTTCTTTAGTAATGAAAAAGATAACATCAGATCTACAAGATGTGAATGATAAATAATTGAGAAACACAAAATTTGTAATGAATTTGATGATTTATATTTAACAATTTTGATTAATTCAGATATATATATGTAAATCAAATTCCAAATATTTATTTGTATTAATTTTCATTCATTGTTTTTTAATATTTCCAATATATACAATCACCAAATTCACTGCTGAAATAAATAATTATTAAACAATACAGTCAGTTAAAGGTAGATAGATATCTACCATCATAACAAAACAATCGAGAGTTCAACTGCCAAAAGATTGTAACAGATATTTTAAGTCAAAATTAATAAGAGAGGAGGTTCCCAGAAAATCTGCAGATTACAAAACCTGTTTTCCACTAGGCGAATTTATTCGCACGAATCAAAGGTGTCGAGTTGGTTCTTGAGCTCTGACCGGTTGCGCACTTTTTTCACTTTGCCAAAAGTTTACACACTTCAAACTACCGATTTCAGTGAAAACTCAGATAGAGATTGGGATGTGCATGTGCATAAATCGAAGCTGTCGATTAGTGCACATAAATTCACAACAGGAAAATTGGCCTAATGACATTTCATGCATTGTCTGTGACGTGACAATTCATTGTAATCCACACAGACAAATATTTGGACAATTTTGTGTGTGTGTGTGTGTGTCATAAAATTAGATAGGATGAAAAATATATTTTCTCGGGAACAGCGCCAATTATTAACCAAAACTTTTGTTATCCCACAGAAATTAACTTATATATAAATTAAATTATGAATACACTCATATTTTAACTACATTCATATTAGAGAAATGAAGGATTAATACGACAATTTATGTTACACAAGGGATAACAAATTAATACCGTGGATATCACAGTGTTTAAAAAGAATTATTGCTTTAATTAAAAGATTAATTCATAGGATAAGTTAATCTGGTTAATCTAATGGCAGTGTGAACACAGACACCAGTAAAATACCTACCCGTACCTTCCGATGACATCATTATTGTGCTGACATCTTCATTAAGAGAAAAAGTGTGATACAGGTCAGAAGAACTCCATAGAAAATGGTCAAGAAATAAAAGGTGCTGGAAACACATTTGGTTGATTCTTTATCAAATTGCCAATATATTCATACAGTGCTAACAATACCATTAACATTTTTTGGAATAAAAGATTATACTATCTCAAAAACACATTTATTTATTTTATTTTTTTTATTTTGTTTATTTTTGTATCTATTTAAGGAATATTTTATTTCAAACATAAATACAAGACTCAATTAAGGGGACAAGTACTCCGTAGGCCATTCTAAAATATTCACGAACATAATGTAGTGTATGCATGCATTATTTAATATCATAGCTTTAATGTTTTTAAATTATTTTCAAACATTGAAAATCCTATAATCATTCTACAGTAGTTAATTCATCTTCCTCTTCCTCTTTTTCTATATTAATAAAAACTCATCTGTATATTTTTAATGTCAGTGTTACTATGCACAATCTTCTATACTTGAACCATTAGCAAATCTCCTACAAAAGTCTCATATGAATTCTATTAATTTGCGCAAAAGCCGTTTACATCTAGCATAAATGGATGCAAACATACTGTATGATATTCAATAATCTCCTGAATATTATTAATATGGACAAGACGGTTTTCATTTTTGAAACACGATTTTCTTCAGCCTTCTTAAATCTCAATAATTCTGTTATATGATACATAAAACCTTCAGCGGATCAGTGTATCTTTTAGTTCACATGCATCGTTTTGTTAAAAATTCCGGTACACTATGTTTCATAATCTATGCAATTGAATATACAAGTATACAAATATAAATAACACGGCTATGTTTTATTTTTTTTCATGAAATGAAAATGTTGTTATTGTGGGTGTAGTGAGTAAAGACATGCATTCCATCATTTCAATGGAAAATACAATTTTATCATTTAGACAGCTCTCATATTTTAAATATAAGTGTCTAACAGGTACAGATAGAATGTTAGATAATATCTATCAAATATAATACTAATACTAGATAAACATCATGTTTGCAGATAAACAATGTTGATAACAACCACTAGCTATATTAATATTTTAACAACAAAGGTGTAGGACGTCTCTCTAGCTAGCATGTGTTTCATTACTGGACTTATTTATATTTTCGAATAATTTGTAATACACAAATTTCACAACAAACATTCACTACGGATGATTCAAGCCGACATACAAAGCATGTTTACTTTGTTTTGTCTATTTTAAAACAAGCATAAGTAGAGTAAATAATTTATGTCAACTTAGTCGTATACTATTACTACTCTCCTCCTTTGGCCTTTTTCAGTTTAATCAACCAATTTCTACCAGTGGCGGATCCAGGAATTTGAAATAGAACCAGGCCTAGGGAGGGAATTTGACATATGGAGGGTCTATACCACCTCAACCCCACTGTGGTTAGGGCTGAGGTAAGAAAATGTACGATTATGTCACTTCTAAAAGGCAGGCAATGGCACTCTCAGACTTTAAATTTGAACGTAATTTTAATTTTTTTTCTCCAATTTTTTTATAAAACTCCCCACCCCCTAAATCTGCCAATGTCTACACAAGTGTAATAGAATTATACTGAGAACTTGTCAAGTTGTGAGTAGTATGCAGTGAACTCAATTTAGGCCAGCTTGCAAAAGATGTTGATTTATTAGCTTATGACTTCAGGTTAAAATTAAAACTTAAAAATCAAATAATTATGAAATGATACCTTATGTAATTAACATAGAATAATTTAAATAATTTTGTTACAATCTTTTGGATAATTTTCAATTTAACTGAATACTTATTCAATCAATTATTCAATTATTAATATTATTTTAATTAATTTTTCAATTATCCAACAAATATATAAATGAAAGTTATTTAGTTAAAATATAAAAGCAATAAAAAATGCTAACCTTATGAACATATTTTCAGGAATACAGTATCAATTATTACAAAAAAAACCTATAAATATTCTGAACTAGTAATTCTTGTCAACATACAATCTATTTGGTGATCAACTATTGATGGAGTTTGCTTTCAAATCATTAGCCGCATCATAAAATGGGTTCACAAATCAAATATTCCATTGGCCTAATGAAATTTTCTTTGGGGCAATTGTACAGCATTATTGACAAACCATCAGTTTGCCAGTGCTTGTGTAATCAACTGCAATGCATCACTCACCAATTTTCAGTTAGTGTTGATGATTGAGTAATATTATCATAATAATACGAAGAAAGAGTAATCAAGGCGAGGTGTATCACATATATCATCCCTTTGAGGCTATTAAGAAATAAAATAATATCAAAACTACAAACTTAAATAAGGATTTTTTAAAATAATGTAATTAAGGCAAAATAAATTGGTTCTGCAAACTGGGTTGCCAGTTTCAAAATAAGACTAAACACTGATTGTTTTATATAAACACATAGGAGTATTGAAATTGCAGGAATATGGAAAAGGACTATGGAAAAACTGAAAGTAAAAATTTGATGCGAAAATTAAAAGTAAATAGAAGAATAAGCTGATTTTATGTATTTGAATGTATATTTCAGTTTAGCAATAAATAAGTGAAGTAGTAAAGAAAATGTGAAGGGGGAAGAGGGTGTATGTTGGCCAAGGTCTCCATATTTCCATGTCTGAATCTGGAAAATTCTCTACTTCATTACATACAGCGATTGATAAGCATTGTAGAGTCTGACAACTGCACTATTCAAATTTAAAGAGTTAAATAGAGTTTACTTCTGTCAATTACTGTATTTGTGAGTCAATTTGGATGAGAATTGAGAATAATAAGAAACCATAATTGATAATTGATTTAGACATAATAATTTTGACACCACAAACACATGGCTATTATTGATTTCATATAAACATGGGTAATTTTAAGAAAATCATAATTATTAATAAATTGAATAAAGCCAATACTGTCATATCTAAAATGTCTTCATCACTGAAGAAACACAAATCAATGTACATTTACATTGCTACCGGGATGTAACCCAATATGAACGTACAAACTGCACAAGAAATGTTGTAATGTTTGTCTAAAATTCCTGTACAAATTTTTAGGTTTATTGCTTCTATATCATTTCATTTTGACTAGCAGTATTCAAAACCTCTTAAGATAGAAACCTTTATATCGTGTCAGAAATCAGAATAATGTATGTTTTCATTACAGATAATAAAAGTGTCAGATCACGTCATTATCGTTCAAATGTTTTCTTAAAACACATGCTATGACTTTTTAAAATTCAATAATTCAAGGCTTGTTTGCTTCCATCTATAGAAGAATTTGGAAAAACTAAAACATTCAATTTATATGCTACACACAGGTTGAAACTATAGCATTTTTACTATTTGGAATCCTTTCATTTTTCTGTGCGATAATTTTACAGCAGTACAGTACATCAACTTTGTTGCAATATAATAAATATCCAACCAATTTATGTTAAAGTAAAGTAGGGTTACCCAGAAATGAAATATGAATAATTTAAATTTGTGCTTATACTAAACTACCATCATTGTATAATAGATAATATAAAAAATTTGGTTATTAAATTTCCACAGGTTATTAGAAAAAATATGTGGCATAAATTTTTGTCATGATTAGTCCACTACAAGTTGTTTATGATATAAATTTGATTTGGTTAATCTGATAAGATGGATGACGTCAGATGGGTTGTGAGGGTGAAAGGTGATGCTGTAGGCATGTCAAGCCTTTCAGTTCTTTCGTCAATTTAATTTGAAATGTATTTCCAGCTAAGTGTTAGTTCAATTCAATTAATCTTAGGCCTAATAATTAGAGTGCATGGGAATTGTAGGATCAGTGCTGCTATAGATAGGTGTGTTCTTAGGCTATCACTTGTTCCATGACGCAAGCCATGATGATGATACAGCTACCTAAAAAGCATTATATATTTCAGATAAAAGGCAATTTATTTTTTTTCAAAGTTACCATTATTAGCGGGTAACTGGTTTGTTAAACAAGATAGCAAAAAATCTCGCCCAATGCAAAATGACAGACTTCTACAAATTCTGTCTTATTTAATTCATGACACTGTAATCTTAAGTGGATTTATTTTTTATATTCAAAATCCTAAACAGAAGTTGTTAAGGGTTACATTGAAAATCAAAACAAATATGCAACAATACTGGGTTTAGGATGCTTAATCCAATCCCAGGAGACTGGGTTCAAATCCAATCAGGTAACATGATTGTAATGATACTCTATTGCCAATCCTTGGCCCATGCATCTAAATACATAACAGAAATTACAGGTCTCCCTGATTAATGACCCCTCCAAATAAGATCCCTCCAATTACAGACCACTTTTCTGAGGCCCTGGATGAGCACTTATCCTTCACTTTTATGTTAATTATTTTTCTAATTAGACACCTAATATGCTAAAGACCAGAAAACCCATGTTCCATAAGTGGTCTTTAATTGGAGGTAGACCTACATGTAGACTGTGATTTATGATCTTTTGTATATACTATATTACTTCCAATGTATTAAAATTTGACATGGCTATTTGAAGTTTCTCTCTTTTAATTGGTTAGTTAAGTTACCTCATTCCTCATATATGGTCCCAATGGACAAAATTATCATTATTATTAATAATAATAATAATAAATAATGATTTTTAAAATGAATAAGGAACGAAATATCAAATCACTATGGGTTCTCTTAGTCTTTTTGGAGTCTGCATGATCTTATATTATTACCTAAATAATCAGTGGACCACTTGGTTAATTTTGTATAATGCCTTGAACAGTTTTTTAATTGAAAATGCGCTATGTAAGTTATTATAATAAATATAGTACATTGTCCTATAGGAATAATTGGCAAGGCACGTGCAAACAAATGCTAGGTAATTTTGTTCGCTAGTCAAATGTACAATACACTTGTTATGATTACTACTGCTTTAGATAATTGGTGGTACTGCTAAGCAGCACCACACTCTCTATTTCTGTCACATAAATCCATTCTACTTCAAATAATTTCTGACCTTGCCAACTGTACTGAGATGAGTACATATATGCAATAGTCAGGGTTAAATAACATACAGCTCTGTATGTGCCCAGTGGGCTTTAAAAAGGTCAATTTATTAGTCCGCTGTGCGGTAAATTAGCACTAAGATCACCTCTGCTGTGCGAGGAACATCACGTAAGAAACTGGGACAGCTAGCTTAGATTATACCACCACGCTAAATGAAAATAAGTATATTGGAAGTGGCAACAATTAAAGTAAAAACATTTAAGACTGCCTGAGGTGGAATAGTCATTTCTATTGCAGCTGATAATAAACTGAAATTTAGATGCTTCTTGCGTAATTCTATTGAGGCAAATCAATGTGGACATTTGAAAATAACTGACATGTAGCCGAGTTCTACTGATCATTAGTATTAAAATATTACAATGATACAGGGCTTTGAAGTTTCTCAGAAAAAGCTTTAATTCAACATTGTGTACAGTGGCAGGCTAAATAGTCATTCATTATTCAGACTTATTAATATGAATTTTGAAACAAATTTGATCGCAAGCTTATGATTACAAACATTACAATTAATATCTATCATTGTTTTGTTGAAACTATTTTTACATGTAGATTAGATAACCTTTGACATTTTGGATTTAGTAAGCTAACCTGCAGAGCGACGAACAATGTGTTATGGAGAAAAGTAATTATATTGTTTGGGTAATTAGAGACTTCCAGAAGTTACTGTAATTCACTAAATTAGGGCATTCCTGCCAAGAAGTAAGTTTAATTTATGATATAGTAATTATGTTGCTAGTTTTACCTATGATGTATTAGAGTAGAGCATTGGAGAAGATAAGCTTACCGCACTGCATTAGCGGGTACCAGGAGGAGATAGGGCTTTATGTGAGCCCAATGAGTAGGGATGTGCGAAGCAGCTATTTATTGGGCTGCTAATCATTAAATAGTTGTTTGTTGAATAAATGGTACATGATTTATTTGAGGAATGATATGCATAATAGTACGTTATGATATTACGTTATACATTAGTAACAAGTAAATTATAGTAACGTGGATCTGAGTTATGTCATAAGGCTTATCGTCACTGTCAGCGTTACAGGCAGACGCCATCCTTATAACCATAGTAACATTCGCCAAGATATAGAGGGCGCTGTTAAGTAAATTATGCTTTGTTATAGATTGAATAAATACTCATCACCATTAAGTAAATATACAAAACAGGATTGCCTTGACTGGTGAATTTAGTTGTGACATGTCGTTGATCCAATCATTTTCTTATATATTTATGTTCATCTGGTAATTCGTGTTTACACTGTTGGATGTTTGAATAAAATACAAATACAAATACAATAATAAATATGTATGACTGAACATTTTGAAAGCCATTTTCTTGTTTTCTGTGTTCAAAATATATGTTGTTCAATGTGACTGATGCAATGGTGGGAAGTTTCTACAGTAGTAAAAGAAAAAGTATTAAGTAAATGTAGGTCAGAAGTTAAGAAATAGAGGTAAATGTGCAATTTGAAACTATAGTTCCAAATTTGTGATGATTAAAAATTAAATTCAATACACTTCGATATTTTAGACTTAACTAGGCCTTGGCCTAGAATGTAAATGATGATAAATGGAAAAAATATCTTCACTCGATTGCAAAGTCTGTACAATCACGTTGATTTTTATGCGGAAAAAAACATTGGAATTTGCAAGTACTGTAGATGAAAATTTGTATAGATTTGTCATTCAGATTAATTTGCTAACTTAATCAAAACATATTTCTGAATATGTATGAACAGGTAGGAAATTATTAATAATACAATATTCAATGGTGAATTAGTTTTCAACAAATATTTTACTGGTTTATGTAAGGAGTACAAGAATCAATAAATGTAGTTTTGAATTCTTCACATTTGTGTCTGCCTGACTCTGAATATGATAGAAGGGCTATAAATTGTTTTATGCATTTTTTTTTTTGCATAATATATTGTACTAATTTATAACCATAATTCTAATTTTTGGACTGTATATGTTTAATATTATACTAAGGTACTTTTATTTTTTAATTTTACAGCATTACGTCTTCATATTTGCCTGTTAAATATAAGTGTAGAATTAATATACATTGGATAACTGACAGATGAATAGCAAGTACCCTATAAAGGGCCTACAGCAGATGTATAACCCCTCTACTCCTACCTCATAATAATTTACAGAATTACACTAAACATCTACTTTATTTCTTATATAGTAAGTATTGTTTTATGTTTAATGCATCACATTTTCAGGTTGATTATTGGGTATATACAAACTATAAAGGTTATGTTTCTCCTTCAACATAATCTACCATAAATAAAAAGATTCGGAATTGGACAACTGCAAATAGCTAATCTTGGCTAGGCAATTAGATTTAAATCATTTAAGACAATTATCACCACAAGCATGTTCAATTTTCAGTAATTATATTATCATGCTATAATTAATTATATTTTTCAGTGGAGAATCATGGTTTAGTACCTACAGCATGAAATTTCAATCCTAAACATCAACTCAATAATTCTTACAACAAACTTTCCAGCTAGGATTGCATTAAATGGGATCATTCATAATGATTAAATGCATAAACTACTGTATGACTTTTTCATACATAATTCTACAGTACATCATAATGCATGCAGGTTTAAATTTCTAGAATGCCCAAGCAGGTTAAATAACCTCTTTTAGGTTACACAGCAACATCAAATGTATATAATATTTTTCTCAAACCTATGAAGCGAAAGTGTTTATCATTTTTTCAATTCTAATCCACAGCAGCATTGTGTCATTGGCATACAGATATACTGTAAGAATACAAGAGTGCTAAATCCAGTGTGTTCGAAATACGCAGAGCTGTGTGTGTGTATACAGTACCATACAAGATGGCTGCCGTAGATTCAAACAATCTTAACGCGCTAAGCAACGTTTCAATGACACAATTATCAATTAACTTTTAAAGTTTTAAATACAGCTCTGTGGAAACTCGAGTATTTCGATGTACTGTAGCATACACGAAGTACGATTTACATTACTTTATTTCAAGGTAGTAGACAGCTAATTACAATGAAATTCTTTTAACAACTGGTGTATGACTCAAATTTATTTTTATTATGAAACTTGATATTCAATTCGACGAAAAATGAAGTTTTTGCATAAATTATGCAAATGAGGAATTCAAAATGGCCGACCAAGTATTGTATCGTAATCACAAATTACTGGGTTGCATTTTAAATATGTTCTGATGAACCAAATATGTTTACACTGTACTACGATAATGGTAACATTGGTAAAGTGTTTTGAGGGACACAATGATAACAACTTTCCAAGTTTATCCATCAACCAAAATTCTTTGATCAACATTACAGATTTAAATTGAATTATAAAACGTGTGTTACTAGAAAGTAAATGTACTTCATGATAAAATAATACATAAACTGGTACTTATATTATTAGTATCATCTTTAAAAACCAAAGCGTGTTCCAGCACCCTTTATTCAATGTTGTGCACAATTTATATTCCTGCAAAATAATAGGACTCTAAAAAAATGGAAGGAAACACTAATCAAAAGAGAAGAATATTGTGAAAGGTGTTGAGTGTGACTAAGTGTGGAAGATAGAATCACCACCATCAAATAAACCTATTAAAATACAAAAGAATTATCTAGGAATGAAAAAAAAATTGTAAAGAAATGTTTATGGTTGACAAACAAAGATTGTATTAAGTCGTATGCAGACTATCAAATTTTATTGGACAAAAACATGTGACATGCCTAAATTTGGTCATGATGACATCATTATGACTATATATGGGCATATCATGACTATATATAGGCACATCATGACTATATATGGGCATTCAACAGTTTTTTGTCAAAGAAAATTTGATAGTGTGTACATAGCATTACCTTCATTACACCTTTCTCCTAGATATCTGGTTTGTGAGCAGTTGCAGACACTTTCACGGTCAAAACTAATGCAGCGTCCACCATTAACACATGGGTTGTAAGTACTGCATCGGTCAGAACCCGATTCCTCCACTCCATAAGAATCCAACTTTTTTGGCGTCACCCATCGATTTGTTGTATCATTCTGATAGAAGATGTTGCGAATTTTCCCCACAAAACGCCTTTTGTCAAATATTCCCTCAGCCGTTAAATCTTCTTTCATAAATGTTGGAGGCAAGCCACCAACAAATAAGTCTGTTTTTGTGCTAAGAATATTATCATTTCCAGAGGCTACCCGTTTTTCCTTAAGGTTATCAACAACAAATGTAAAACTTGAAAAATTGCGGAAAACTGTCACCGTATGCCAACTGCTGTTGTTAAGATTTTCGCCTAATTTCAAGTCGACTTCAAACATCGCAAGTTTGTAACTTAGCACGACACACCCTTTATCTAACTGTAAAGCAAGATAGTCTTGATAACCGCCATCATCTAGATACACTAGAAGCCCTGATGGTTCAGAAGTCTTGAATTCTAACGTCAATGCGCCGGTTGTACTAGCATCCCATTTTTGATAGCGAGCGAAAGTCCTGCTTTCTTCACCAATTTCAGGAGCCAGGTATTTAAGTGCAGTAACTATAGATGCAGTAAATATGAAAATCAAAAATTTCGACAAAAAATCATTTACGATTACCATTTTTGTAAAGTTTTCTGCTCTTGACAACTGCCAACTAACAAATAAGTTCCAGAAAATAGAATATAGTCACCATATAGCCAACTATCACATCATATCCACAGGAGTTTAACTGGAAAAGACAAAACACAAAATAAGAAAAACATATTGTATGATCCATTACAATGTTAAAATTTGAGAAACTCTGTATAGAAACATTTGCACTTCATTATTAATGAATAATATAATTTTAGCCCTATTATTTAACTAAAAATTTTAACTATCATAACTTATATGAAAATGTATTGTATACAGCTATGTAAGACTATAAACCGTAGGCCCAGTGTACACTTTGGCTTGAGTACACTCTAAAAAGCACAGTACATCATTCTAGACGAGTAGGGGAATACCCCGGTGTACTGGTACAGACGGCCCCTGTGGGGGCAACAAGAGTTACGCTGGATTACCAAGTAGCAAGACACGAAGAGAAAAGAAAGTCATTAATCGAGTTCCTTGTCCAGTGACATCTCTAAGTGCTTTGTATCCTTTGGCAAAAGGCGCTATATAATTTCTATATTTAGATTTAGACTAGCAGCAGTCCCCCAAACTCACCAATAGATGGGCTTGCCATGCGAGGCATATGATGCTACAGTATAGGCCTCGTTTGGATAGGCCGAGCCGACTCAAGCGAATCACCATTAGGTCATTATTTTTCCTGTACATAAATATGGTGCAACAGGGCAAGGGTTTGTAATCTCAGATTATCTTGTTTGCTACTGTTTCTACTATCAATAAAATAATTGTTATTTTTTTAACCTATTTCATTTGTTGCATTATTCTAACCAGCATCCTAAGCAATTAGTCAAGGTAACATGACTGTCAATACTTATGGATCCATTAATCAATATCTGATTGTTTTGTGTCTGTTACATTGAATGTCCTTGAGTTATATTTAAAGCATACAGTGTAAAGTATTTCTGTATAGTTGTTAATACGTGCCTACCAGTTGGCCACCAGCATTTTTAAAAATTAAAATACGAAAAAGTTTTGTTATAGCTACAACATTGCCACATTCAATATAACAAGTTAAAGGTCGAAACCTGAAGCTCTGGGCTCAGGCCAGATTGCCCGTCTCTATTTCATTTGGACCAGACTGTGAAGGCTGTGAGGAGTTCATCATCATTCCCACACAGCAGTCTGTTTTACCATCCCAGAATATGCCAGTACCCCTTTAAACTCTGGGGTATTTCAAGATATTTATACAGGATACAATTTCAGATAAGATGTAATAGTCTGTTTTCAAAAATGGTCCTGTTTGAATTATACAACTGAGAAGAGATTTAATTTTGTAGAGAGAGAGACAAATGTAGATAGTGTCTTGCCTATAAAGACACAAGCGACTTAGTAAAGGTTTTGAACCAACAACCTCAAGGTTAAGAGTCCAAGTCACAACTTTTGCACCAAATGCTTTTACTCCAAATAATATGTCAGGTGTAAGTAAATATTGCCTCAAGAATTTTCAGGATTTACCAAAAAAAAATAAAATATATAATATGCAATAAAATAGATATAATGGCAACAATAATCTTTGATGGTATAAAGTATTTGCACAGATTTATAGGCACATGAATTTCAGGAGTGTCAAAAACTCTGTACAGAAAACTTGTCCCTAATGTGCTTTTTGTCCTTCTCCTATATTTGAGGAAATATAATGTATACATTATTATTTAATCACATGCAAGTCTTGATAATCGCATGGTAGAACTTTGATCTTTTTAAATATATTCATACAGTTAATGTGAATGTTATCTCCATACCTACATTGTTTCAATAACACTTATTCAAACAATTACGAAATGGAAGAGAAACAAAATTGACACAAAAATGATAACATGGAAACAAAGAAGACCTTGATCTTTCATACAAAAGAATGGTGCAATGTTTCGTAATATCATCACATTAATCTGAACCTTGGAAAATTTTAAAAAATGTGACTTACATATTTCTAAACATAGAACCAGTTCTCACCTTAAATATGAAAATGGTTCACTTTACAAATCAGCAACCTAAACAAGTTGGCTTGATCAATTTATAATATGGAGAAGGTAGACGCATGGACATTGTACTCTGTCATAGTCAACCAGTGCACCTAAAACGATGCTTCATGTTTCCATTACTTACAACCTGCTACGTTGCAGCTGACACTTAGCGTTTTCTTCTGCTAATTAATCTCCACATTTACCTGGCAAACTCAAGTGTATTATGATTCTGTTGCACACACACACGCATTGTAAGAGGTGTCAACTTATCTTGGAAAAGTACAAGCAACCTCAATCAGGTGTATAGTACATAAATACATTTTACTATCATTCCTTCTACTGTAAACCAAAACTCTACACTTTTACGCCTCACTTTGAAAAACCACCACACACCGATAATATCATCAAGAATTAAATATTAACCACCTTGGAAAAAAAACCACATTTTTACCTCCATGGAATAACTAAGAAATTCAACCCAGAAATATTTTTCTGTAAGGAACACAATATTGTTTGACAACCAATGTGTGCTTATTTTGATGTGCTTTTTTGTTTTCACCAACAAACACAATGTACTTTGATAGTGTTAGTTTGTGATGCGAGCGACGATATAAATATTCGAATTAGGTTAGCTGCATAGTGCAATAAACAAAAGGCCGTTTATTTACAATGATGTGACGTACAAGCTTTTGTAGCTGAACCATATCGCAACTATGTGCGAGCGTTTTAGTCAGTTGTAGGAAAGTGCTGTACCTGGGGGTTAGAGCTATGCATATACCGAATAGTTCTCCATAGTACTAATGGTATGATACTTGCCTTGATAGCAAAAGGTTGGAGGTTTGAATACAAATGAAACAAGGAACTTTTCATTTAAGGGCTAGCTTAATACTAAAATGATTATTACATCATGTTCATATAAAAGCACTGTTATTGTTGCTGTTATTATTTATTAATTTTAATTATTATTATAGTT
>NW_022685291.1:1722633-1776342 GCF_011630105.1 Anneissia japonica
CTACTAAACAGGAAGTTTTCTGTTGGAAAATCACCGTTTATTGCCATCCTTACTAGATAAACCAGCATTTAAATTCTCAGGGGCTGGAACGGAGAGATGAAATCCATTAATGTTGCCAGAAATGCAAGCAATGATAAAATATTTCACGATTCTCTGAGGACCGGTTTTACACTTTGTCAAGAACAGCTGTTTTGCCTGTTAAAGTTAACAGGACCCGAATCACAGCATCTCATCTAAAACATAAGCATGCAGCAACGTACACATGCGTAAAGCACTGTACAGTTAAGTACGCATACCAGTACACCTATGCACATAAGCATACGTACACGTACATATCAATTTAAAGCCAACGCATCTAACATTTTTATATCCATTTAAAATGTTTTACTGTTGATTTTGTATGGTATCAAAATCCTATGTATTCAAATTCAGGATGTTATCTGCATCTAAATCATATATTTAAACACCAAACTGGTAAAGATATTTATTAAAAACCTCAATAAAATAATGGACTTCTCCATATTATTATAATCACACTGTAATACTATATATACTTATCTATTTATTTATTCACATTAAACCAGGGTGGCCCAATCAGCCAAAAAGACTGGCACTAAAGTTGCTACTTACAATGATTTTAAGATTTGTTTGAATAAGGACGTCAGGTAAGTACCCACCTACATTTACTAGTTTGTTCACCTGTACAGACATGAAAACAAAAAATACATTAAGAAAATCAACAAATAAGGAAAAGGTAAGGCAGGTGATACAAACCTATCTGTACTAGTGTTTGTTCACCTGTATAGAGATACATACAAAAAAATTAAAAATATGCATAAATATAATCATCCAATATATTAATTGATTTCTTCTTCGCTGTGCAAGTTTCTTGTGTCCTTGGGCAAGGCACTTTATCTACATTTGTCTCTCTCCACCCAGGAGTACAAGTGGGTACCTGGTAGGTTCAAACACAACCATGCGCTGATTACAGCTGCAACATTATGGGGCATTAGTGTTGTGTTCCATGTGACCAGGGGTAATAATGTAAAGCGCATACAGTAGAGGTTAGTCTACAATATGCGCTATATAAGTCAACAATTATTATTATTATTATTATTATTATTATGAAAAGAGCAGCCCCGCGCAGAGGTGGGGGTCCAGGGAGATGCAGGTTTCGGGGGGCATGAAGCTCCGCCTTTTTATGTAATTAGATGCTTAATTCAGACCGATTTGCTCTTTTTACCAAATATTTAATAATATCTAATTGGCATTTCTGTAATTATTTGTTTACATTGCATTTCAATCACAACTTCAGCAGAAATGATAGCCACAGTCAATAAACAGGCCTGAAATTCAATTCCACAGAATGTGCTCTTTATTGATCACTGTCATCCATGATTGCATTAGAAAATTAATTCATTATTTTTAATACCTAATTATGACTAAGGAATAAATAGGGCATCTAGATATTTACTATCCAAGCCACAGCCATGGCTTAAATATTGAGAAATTGCACTGTTAAGATGCAGGAGCAAAAAGTAACACTAGTGTACCCATAAATAATGCGTTCAATAGCTTAACATAGACCAACATGATTTATGAACAACATAGAAACAATATTCCTACATTGAGACACAATAAAGTAGGAAATTGTGACACATTTTCTACTAAAACAGCTTTGGATAAACAATTATCAACACTCTACTTGATCCTTACATATGTACAATATTTATTTCTTTTCTGTATTTAATATATTGTATTTATTTTAGCAGTTTGTTCATTCATTTATTCCAAAATTAAACATCTTAAAATATATAATTCACAAATATTTAAATTCAAGATGCCAAAGCAATTTCAACATGCACACTTTGAATGTTCCAGGAATATTATTTTTATTTTTAAACTTTTAAATAAATTTCTTGTTAATATTTGTTATTGATATAAATACTTTTAATTAAATCATCATGTTTACTTTTTTCTTACTATTATATTTATTGTATTTTGTCACTGATAAGTATAGTATACTAATTTATATAAAAGCATATTATAAATATAGAGAAAGTTAAAAGACAATGTATGGACCAACCTATGTCAACATATCTTGCTAGATTATTTCACATTTCCACCACTAGATTGTAATATACACATATCATAATTTAACTTTGATTTTATTCATAATAAAACAAATTAATAGTTTTGGAAAAATGAACATAATTCTCCAAGATAAGAAATCAATTGGGTTAACAAGAAGTAGAAAAATGTTGTATATTGGAAGTAAATCTATAAAGGATTTGAATTTATATCATTTAAACAGGTCAAAACGTAACAAGGTTGTAATCTCCATTTCTGTTATTTCATGAAACGAAGCATTATAGTTTCTGAAACTATTGGATTGTAAAATATCACTAATAAAACATAATTTTATGTTTTCAAAATGATGCAGTAACTACAGATGCATATTTGTATTCAAATTTAAATGCACACACATTTTGGATAACAGGTAAATAATTACAAACAATATAAGTTATGACGTTGTTTTACCAAAATTTTAACTAAACGATAAAAATATATCTGTATAAAAGGATTGTATCTTAATAGATACGACTTTGACGTATTAACAGTATTCATAAAATCTTCATTAATGTCTCCACTCTGATCATGGAAACAAGCAATGGTGCCAGCTTATGTCTCGAACTTACGACATCTGGATTGAAAGGCCAAATCCTTAATGTTGCAGCACACAATTTCTACTGATGTAAATGTTTTTAAACTTAAAACTGAAATAGACTGAAAATTCTACAATTTTACAGCATATCAGTATAGTACTTATATAGTTTTCTATAGTTTACTTTTAGAAATAATAAATAATGAATCAGACAATAAAGTAATCATTGAATTCAACATGACCTCATTGACCTAAGACCCTTGTACGTACAAAGGCAGAATAAAACGAAAACAACTTTAGCAAACACAGCCAAATTGCATAGCTTTGCTTAATTTAAGCCTACTCTGTTATTGCAATAAATGATTATTCCGGTAATTTAAAAAATCTTGAAAACATAATAGAAAACATGTTTTCCATAAAAAAATATAAAAAAGAAGCCTTTTTTTTCCCCACAAAGCAACTAAACTCATTTTGGATACTACAGAGACACAGGCACTTGAATTGCCTAACGTATGGATTGATAGTTCAGAGGAGTTTCAAAGTGTGTCATCATTTCATTGTTTTTATTATACATTTTTTCATTATATCCAATATATTTGAAATTTATGCTTTATTGTATACGTCTTGCTTAGGCTCATCTGTATTTTTCAACAAGGGCTTTATGAGGGTTCCTTTTCGTCTCCTGCTTCAATTTCTTGTCTTTAATTTCATTTTCTGGCTATTTTTTGACAATAAAGAATTAAGTATTGTATTTATATTGCAAGATATTTTGGATGTTTTCCTCCTAAAAGAAAAAAGGGTGGCTCAAAACAAAGGATTTTTTATTTGGCATATTTTATTTAAAGATTGAGGAAATGTCTTACTTGTGAAGCATCACTTATTCGAGAAAATTTTGAAAAAATAATGAATGCATTAATTGAACAGGATCTGTGATGAACTGATAAATAGTCACCAAAAATTTGGGGGTTTTATTACCCACAATCTCTATAAATTAAACACAGAATTTTTGTCCTCGCTCATCCAAGGGCCCTGCCCCTCACTGGTACAACCCCTGTCGATCAAAGTAAGTCTACTTGTCATGTATACTGTAGATAGTAATTCCATTTTATAAATTAAATTATTATTAGTGTATTATCCAAGCATTAAATCTAAATACAATGTAATTCTAATATGGCTGAACATAATTTACAGTAATTATTTCTCTATTAATTGATAATTAAAAGAAATTACTGAGCATGAATAAAGAATAGAATAAGTGATGCTTAACAAATAACACTTAATACAACAGAATCCACAAATTTAAAGCAAACACAGGTTGTAGGCAAAGGATCTGAATAGAAAAGTTAGTTTTACTTAAGAATGTGTTTCTATGTTGACATGGATATGCATAATAAAAAACATGAGAGTCAATGCAAAAAATACAGCAATATGTTAAAGTATTTATATGTCTTCCATTAATTTAAACATATGGAATATTTCAAAGCTAGTGCTATATTATGTAAAATGTAAGATTTAAAATTTATAAATAATTTGGATAGTAGACAGTACATACTACAGTGTGGGTGGTGGCTTTCATCTTTATTTTTTTTTTTACTTATTTTTTTTATTCTTTCACATTTCCAAACATCTCTATATTTGTTTTTACAGCATGCAGGAGATTTTTTATTTTACAACTTTAAAACCATTAACTGTTTAACGATAAGGCCTACATTTTATATAATTATAATTATAGACTCTATTCATCTGAGAAGTAACCCATTTACCATAAAATTCTACTTTTGAACAGATTTTATATATATTCAATTAAATAAATCAAATTAATGTAAAATACCTGTATGGATTTAATCTGAAATTGCTAAACATTGGTTTGAGATAGGAAATATTGTACATTATGTACATTATAAATTGAACAGTGATTGAGGGGGCCTCCTTCAATATAATAAATGTTATTTAAATCCCAAATTAAAATGTCATTTAAGTGCATAGCAATCAAATCAAAAGCACTACAAGACTGACTACATACAATAAACTGTTAAACTTGACAAGAATTTATTGTGTCTGTAGGGTAAACATTCAACCCTGATTCCTAAGAAGCAGAAATCATTTCATGTCTCCAAAGAAAACGTTAACTAAATGCATTTGTATGCTGCAAAATCCAGGGCTTTTAATTTACTTTTGGTTACAGACATGAATTTGTAATTCATGTCACAGCTTGGAATAATAAGCTTATTTATCATCTGCCACAACTAATCCCCATCAATGATAAGCAAAGTAGTCCTTGATACAACATCTACAGTCCTCACAAGAGGCATAAAAAAATGCAATATTCAGTGACGCAGATGTTAAATAGGGGTGTTCATAGTATGTATATAAATAGTTAAAAGCTTGCGTCAGTCTCAATATAGCTCACAGGGGTGCAACGTCCTTCTCTTCTGAATTTAGATATGCTACCTTCCAAAAACACAAAAATAAAAATAAATATACACTCATTTAAAAGAATTCTGAATTTAGATATGCTACCTTCCAAAAACACAAAAATAAAAATAAATATACACTCATTTAAAAGAATCAAAGTTATCAACTTTCATTAAGTAATAAATTTTTTTAACAGTTTTCAATGATTAAGTGCTTTAACTAGCAATGAATTTGCAAATAGAAATTTAAGGATACATAATATAAAGACTTCAAGAATGCTACTAATCAGATGACTGTGTAAGTAGTGACATTTTTTTAGATGAAAATTAATTACTTATTGAAAATTAAAATGGATAAAAAAAATATATACGTTAATAATATATTTATCAAAAAAGTTATTATCAAGTATAGGTTTCCCTCTAATTAAAGACCACTTTTCTATGGCTCCCCCCCCCCCCCATATTAACAAAATGCCTTATATCTTTATTATTCTAATTAGACAGCAAAGCTGCTAAACACCATGGAGGGAAACATCAAATTTTAACCATAAAACACTAAAGTCTGCATGTAGCCCTTTTTGTTAAATAAAAAAAATTACTTTGGCCCACCACCCCATTTTTATGCTCATCCCTGGTATAAGCTACTAGTTACAGATAGATCCAGGAACACAGGCTGTAATTTCCTGCTTTTTCTGCACTTTGCTTATATTTTTTGTACTTAAATTTTTACATTCCCTGCCTCTGATTTTGATGGCAACAAAAATACATTAAGCATAATTATGCAACCTCACAACTCTTGATGATAGGAAGGTGGCCCATTGTCGCAAATTTGCAGAGGATCTTGTAAATCTCAAAGGACATCACAACTAATTTCACCAACAAGATTTTCTGTTCATGGTATAAACTTATACAATTTTAGTAAAATACCCCTTAATTCCTTATTTCAATAAATTGTTAAATTCATAAACACTTTGCTAATTTGTGACTAATCACCCACCCCTCCTGCCTTTGGTTTCATCTTGCTTTTAAATGATTTTTTATTCTTGTCATCCAATTGTAAATTTTTAATCTTTTTTATATCTATTATATTCATTTTTTATCTTTTTACAGTAATTCAAATTGCAATTTTTTATATTTTTTATACCTATTTGTTAATTTGTAAAATTTGTCTTATATTTTCATATTGTAAATTTGATATCCATCTTTTGTAATATAACATTCAGTTTGACCTTAGGGTCACAACTTGTTATAATTTTAATATAATTTTGAATTTTTGAATAAAGAATAATAAATACATTTTGGCTATTCTTCCAGTATTGCACACCACTGTACATCATGGACATTTTTTGCGATGTATCTTCTTGTTAAATATTTTATTATTAGATTCAATATTGTTTCTGTAATATAATCTGTGTGTATCATTTTCATTATTTATATTTTGTATGTAATGATATTGTATGCTGTACCCACAGGGAAAGCAGTGAAAAAAAATGATGACATCTTCTAACAGAAAAAAAAAATATCTACAGGTTCATTCTATAGATAACACAGATTGGAAAACAGTCTGTATCAGAATTGATTATGAGCATTAGAGAATCAGCTTTAATGTTCACAGTAAACATGTTAAAATTGTATATATGCTATTATATAAATTAATCACCTGAAATTCATCTCCAACACAATAAATTGTATAAAAAATTGAATTTCAATTATATTACATTATTTTTTTATAAGCGTGTTTTTAGAATTGCATTACAGGCTTTGCAAGTTCATAAACCTTGCATGGATAATATTTCACGCTTCCTATTTTTATCAGCAGAAATGAGGTGATGCAAATACTGTGCAGGTATTAGAATTATAATAAATCATCCCTTGATCATCTAGTAGTAGCAGTATTTTTTATTTTTTTTAAATGAGAAAATACATTACATTATAGATTTAAATATTTTTGTTAATAATATTTTCATTATATTTTAGTTACTGGTGTATTCAAAGGGAGATCAAACAGTACCGTAATTTTGTAAATTCAATATATTCAGTTTCCTCCTGCTTTTAAAAATGTACCTTCTCTGTAGATATCTCTTTTTGTAATTTGTAAGTTTTTATCTGAGAGATTTTAGGGTTCAGATGGTGCAAGTTATGCTTTTTGACAACAATATTAATTAACTACAATCACAGTAACTTGTGGTTAGATCGCAGAGCTAAAGTGCCGTGCTATGACAACCAGTGGCGTAACGACTAGTCAAAGGGCCCGAGAACAAGAAAGCATTGGTGGGGGAGGGGGCCTCATGCATTTTGAAGTCGATTATGAGGGGCCCCTTCACATTTGAATATCAAACAATATACCGTAACCTGTTATACTAATATAATTTAATTTGAATTCTCTGTGAATTCTACAGTAGAAGTAAGTTCAAGATTCAAGATTTATTTTTATCATACATAGTACATATATACGAGATTATAGAAATCAAAAACATCATTATAATATAATTAACAGATATAATATTAAATATGAATATAACACTATATACACATGGAAATTAAACAAGGTTGAACTATATTGTGAGGTCCAGGAGAGGAATATGGCATGGAATGTAGTATATTGAAATACAGTAGATAAGCTTGATGGTGAAATGATCCACTGAAGTGTTCGTTTAAAGACTCATATTGCACATGGTAAAAAGTATTACATTGTTTCAATTTGCTAGTTTTGGGTGTCTTCTACTGGATCATAAATGTGAAGACTGTACTATGCTGTAAATTAATAAGAGTGCCTCCCGGGGCCTCCCTACACCAGGGCTTCGATTTACGAGAGACCGTAGGCATTACTGCAGGCGTTACGACACTGACGACAAAAGGTTTGATGCTTGTCCGATGAACAAATACTGCTCATGAACCTAATGACTACAGGACTCCCTTTACCAGTACTGTATCCAAATAATGGAAACCAATTATCAAAAGCTAATCTAATAAACCCCTCAGAGTGTTTATACCCAGGTCATTAATTCCTCCTCTCTATTTATATTCAGTAAACATGATGCCTATTAAACAAGTTACGAACATTGTAAAACTATCAAAGGATATAAATCTTTTAATGGTTTTAGTAACTGGTATCTACATTATAGAATAATCAATTATTAAGTGGTTTGAACTGCTTTAAGTGTGTGAACATTATATAGATGTACAAAAAAGCAAACAAAAGCTATGACTCCTCTGTCATTGAAATCATTAGCGTTTTACAATATACTATTTTGCAAATTTTCCTTAAATTGAATTCAAACTACTTCTAGACCATTAGGTTATTGATGCTAGTCCATAATCTTTTACGATGAATTATTATAGATTAATGCTATTTGATATAATTATCATAATCTGTTTATAATTTATGTGGAAAAGCAGGAGTTGTCATAATTTTGGCCATTAAGATCACTTGTTAGAAAAAATCAAATTATCTACATACAAAATATTAACTGAATAATTCTTCGGATTTGAACGTTGTCTGTTCATACCACGGTACTCCTAGGAAGGTACACCACCAGAGCTCCTCACACCAAATGCGGAACTAAGTCCCTATTCCAATAAAAAATTAATCGTCATTTTAGTCAAATTTAACTCCTTAATAGAACTAATTTGCTGGCATGTGGGGTGGGGATACAGTATACATCCGCAACCTTTCCCTCCCCCTCCCCGGCCGCCAATGGAAATAATTAATTGCAGTTTGAATGGCACCGTTTGGAAAATTGGATGAGAGAAGATAGAAGGGTATTGTTAGAAAAGTTAGTTAACCATTAAAGCTATGTCAGAACAATAAACTGACACTTCGACAAATGAAAAATAATGTCGTCTCGACCCTCATAAAATTCTTAATGAATATGCAACTTTTCCTCTACAAAACAGCAGCAGAGAAAACCAGTTCAGTGTCTTTGCAATATCAACAAAAAAACTTTGCATTTACTGGCATTTTAATATGTCTACATGAAAGAAAGGCAAACTAGTAATTTGATATTTGGTGATATAATAATATTTTTAAGGGCACGGATGTAGTAGCGATCTATCATAAAATCTGAGTTTACGTTAGCTGTGCAGTAAGTAGGCCAAGAGTATCTGTTGAATCTCTCTTCCCACTGTCATTAACACACAAAAAAATCTACTTAACAGTATCGCTCAGAGAATTGCAGAAAAACTACCAAGTTTAAAATTATATATTTCAAATAAAGTTACCTATTTCTTCTAGAAAGAAAATGTTACATTCCTCATTATGATTATAATCTGAGACCTATTTGAAATTTACATTGAGCCAGTTAAATCATCATACATTTTAAATAATATGTATATACCGTAAATGTCATACAGTAACCTATGAATGCACAATCCCCACTATTCTAGATATCAATTCTCTACAACAATATAATTTGATGCCTAAAAACAAGAAAACTGCCATTGGGCCGAACACAGAAGTATTTTTTACTTTCTATACTGGATGCTAGCTGGCGAGTACAGTAAGCTTTTCCAAATTAGGGAGTGGTTGCTGTACCATACAGGTGGGTCTGAGTTCAGTAACTGAACTGAGTGATCATACGATACAGAATAATACCAGTATGACACTTAACTATTACACCTTTTTAGGTGGTCATGCAAACCAATAATAATAATAATAATACAGTAACAGTAGCGCACCAACCATCACCGACACCAGCTACGACAATGACAATAACAACAACACCAACAACAACAGCATCAATAATTTGATAATTTTTGAAAATGCACAGAAAAGCAGATTGTAAAAAAACACATATTATACAGTGATTAAAAATTGTGAATTAAGGGTAGGCGTTATTTCTCATGAATAATCAATCTAAAGCTAAAACTAAATCCTTAACCAGACTGTATCAACTGGATAGATGTTTAAGTACAGTACTGTACTGCCATTTTGGCTGTGCACTCCTACAGTGCATTTTGAGGTGGCACAAATTATATTCCCTACTTCCATGCATGCAGTAGTAAACAGTGGAACAGGTCTATCTCTTACGCTGAAACAGAAACCTCAACATTCGGTTTCATTGAATGTTGTCGGGATTACATTCCAAAATTTAACTAAAAATTGGCGGTTTCCATTGTTAGAAACGACAGAGTGTATTTGAATACTTAATAAATACTAAATTCAAACGTCTGGGCGTCTACAAGATTCCAGTTTTTTTTTTAACCAAATGCTTAGCAAATTAATACATTTAATGCTGAGTGACGCTGTTCTAGATATTCATCACACAGTGGCGCTATTTATTGAGAGTGCTGCCATTGGGGAGGTATTCTGCATCAAGTATACTTTAACATTATAGTTTGACTTAAGTTTAGATGAAGTAATGGTTGCCTAATAGCTGTCACATACAATTGAACAAGCCTTAATGAGTATGAATTACACCATCAAGTTGAAGATGCACTAGATCACTCTATTCAACATTCAAGTAGATTCTATATTTTTTTTTTTTGTGCAAACTATGTCGTTATGTAGGAGAAGAGACTCTGATGATGATTGCGTGCAAGTGGATTGTTCAATGATGAACTTGCTTCTGTGTTATTAATATCTTCTATATGATGTATCATCTTTTCAACATTTTATATCCGTAATTATATTCAAACTTTATACAAAAATTGCATTACTGTAAACAGAGTCCAGCAATTTCTGTTGCAGTCTTGTTACTGTTCTGGCGTATGTTGTAACTAACAAAAACATGTAATTGAAAAAAAAATTCACCAACACACTTTATATATATTTCTTAATTTTACTTATATTATTTAATGAGCCAAAAATAAACAGATAAATTACATTTAGAATACCTGATCTACTTGATTATACTTAAGTGACCCTTACAAAAAATTATTTTCACAGTTTAAATACAACCTAGTGCATAATACTTCTGTATCTGTCTACTATATGTTCTTAAGTAACCCTGGTAAATGGATACTGAATTAAGTACACAGATGATTGAAAATCCTGCATGCCTTGCTAAGCATTCTTCCATGCAACTAGTTCCGCACAATTTATTTCAAAGCATTTGCATCCTACAAGGCACACATTCACACCTTTTGGTGGAGACACATGTAAAGTGTATTGTTCAAGGACAGAGATATGATCGGCCAGAACTAACAACATTTAATTACTACCCTGGAGCTTTACCTCTGTACCATGCTTCTCATTTTAAAACAAACGAATATAAACAAGTACCACATATTATGAATGATTCAATTTGTAGGTTACATAAAAGTAATTAGTATAGTTGCATATCATACACTAGTCAAAGTTATTATACAAAGGTTAGATTATTGCATTAAAAACATTCCAGAGGGCCTGTAAAGTACAAAAAGAATTCTTTGAATACATTAATCTAACCTAAGTGTAATAATTTCCTCTAGTTTATTGATAAGGAAGATTGCTTTATAAAGTCAATCACCATATCTTATCCCACAATAGTTAATGTGTAGAATACAAAGGAAAGATGAAATTTGAGTATGCTCCAAGATCAGTAAATGTGCCTATAATTGTGACCACTGATAAGCAAACAAAAACCACTTCAATGATCATTTCATTCATGTTATGTTTCCCTATATCAGTGCCAAATTTGAGCAATCTCAGAATTTTATATTTATTTAGAGGCTATTTATATTTTTGAAGGACTAAAATACTGCTTCCACCCTTTCCCATGAAATATCATTGACAATTTACAGATAATCATCAATTTCTACAATACTGCAAACTTATGCATAATAATAAGTTTATATAATACAATATCAATATTTAACAACACATATAAACTATTAATAATTATCGTATATCATGTACACCTCCACACGCATTAATAATACAAAGCTTCACTATAGTGAATTTAATGTTATCCACCAAAATATCAATAGCATACTAAATAATATTATGGACTGCCCTCTGGAGTTCAATAGAACTCTTTTAGTTTTACCAATATAAAAATAACATACTTCTTTGCTAAAAATAGAGAAACTAATGATTCAAATTAGTTCAACAAAGGATGATATTACGCACACGATCTATCAGCTTTCATCTTTGGCTATACAAATAATTTTTTTTATTTTTAAACCAAAATAGTAAAAAAAATTATAAAGGTCAATTGCTTGTTATATTTTCAGCCATAATTTTTTTTTATTTCCATTTTCTTTTAGCCCACAAATTTAGCATTGGTAATTTGTGATTTAATGGAACGATGGAAATCGCAGAGCCTCCAATCACTAAGACTAAGAATATATGTTCAAATGTAGTCATGTGTCCAATTCATAAGTATATAAAAAAATTACAAATAACGAGGGTCTGTGCTTCAAATGCTTTAAAACCTGCAGATAGAAAACAAGGACTTTTTGTCAGCAGAGGCTATAGTATATACAGGTGTGTAAAGTCTTTCAAGAAAAATGAAGATGACGCATGTTTGGAGGTTGGCTCGTGCTTGGTGCCAGGGGCCGTCTGTTCCATTTATATTTCAAAGGCTGTTTTTTTTTGGGGGGGGGGGGGAAATAGGCTACACAATTAAAGTTAATATTACCAGATAGATGAATAGACGTAAATATTTGTTTTAAATTTTTAATTCATAGTTTTAGTTTAAATTTGTATAATGCACTTTTTCTTGTTATTCTACTTTTACATCTTTTGTTTGTTGCAGTAGTTTAAGCACATAGCCTCCCTGAAGATTAACCTTTGAAAGAGAACTTGATTGACCCTGTGTATAAATAAAACTGTTTACAATTAATATTTCTCTAGGATGTGTGGTACCCATGAATGATTTAAACATTGACAAAAGTTGTTTACTTCAATGCCATTGCTTTGTTTATCTTTAGCGATTGCTAAATCCGCACAGAATCTTTGCAGTAATCTTAACAATTGCCATCATGTTCAGGTCTATATATTATCAATCCTGATTCTTTTCAATGTTGACGAATTAACTTTACAAAAAAAAAATACAACCAAAGTGTAATCTGGATGGTGTTCATTCAAGAAAAAACTAAATTATTAACACAAAAAACAACTTTGAAAAATTTTGAGCCAAGAGATTATAAATTTGTTCTCAGGCTAGTATGATCATATCTCCATGGTATGATGTAAGCAGCAGACAAAATCTAAGTCCAGCGCATTGCACGTAATAGTGCGGACGCATCCCCCCACCCCACGGCAAATTAGTTAAAATGCTAAACCATAAGTTTTAATTAGAATAGGGATTTAATTTGCATTCTCAATTTTTGCACCCCTCATCCCCACCACCACACTGAAACCTGGCTATTCCCATGAATGTGTGTTCTTTGAAAATTTCCCGATAGTTAAGATAAGTCTAGTTATACACTAGGCCTATCATTTGCTCCACACAAGAAATGACAGATTGTGTGGTGATGAGTTCATATGACTATTTTACTACATCAGTGCTAATATTGTTCAGTATTATACTTACACATTAAAGAAACATTCAATCCAACTCTTACTAGTCTTGTGAGATTTCAATATTTTTTTTTCTTCTGAATTCTGGCAAAGATGTACCTATACAAAGAACAAAAGAAAATGATAACTATAAAGTACTGTACTTGTACAATAAAGTCAACATAGTAAAATCATTAGCAAACCTCTAAACTATAGCCAAGGGCAAACAAATCGTTGTCAAAATCATTTAGAAACCCAGATGCAGAAAATTTGCTATCCCAGAAATCAGTAGCAACCTCCTTTCAACAATAATACGCGTGAACACTTCATATTATGCCATATGTTCTTAAAATTCCATGAACTATTAATTTATTAGGGAAAATTTCATCGAGGAGATAAGTGTGGGTCAAAACAATTTTCACCACAATATAGTATTTAACAATATGCAAGATGATTAATTTTACCAGTATTTGTAGTCATTTTTTGTGTTTCACGACAATTAAAATGAAAGCAGAATACCCTTCCAAAATCAAGAGAGTTATAAGAATGTAAAGTAATACATTATAAAAAGCATCCCATTTTTAAAAAAATAATTTTTGACCAGATACATGTATAAAGTATGATGTTTTATTTAATTACTTAATATGCCTTGCCATTTGTATTTTTTAAAGTGTTTTAAGTTTAGGTATTACATAACTTTAAAATTGCAATAGGTGTCTTTTTGGTTTTTCATAGCAGCAGCAGGAAAAACCATTTATTTTATTTAAACACACAATGAGTTCTACATAAACTAAGGTTCTCATTATGAGGCTTCTGGAAAGCAGGGTTGTCTTAGTCGTGAGAAAAAATCCTGTACCATGACAGGAATTGAACCCAGGACCCTGGGATTGGAAGGCAAGTACCTTAACCACAAAGCTATCCAACTCCACCATTGTTTTTGTTCTAATTTGCTTTCCCTAGAAGTAGCAGGAAAACCATTGTTTTTGTTCTATTTTTTTTTTTATCTTTGACATGCTTTTCCTGACCAACACTTTAGTCACTTTCCATACTTGGATCTTCTCCAAATTTTGCCTAGGCGAAGACCATACACCAAAGATGTGCCACGTAAAATTTAGTGACAATACAGAGTGAGGTGTGGATGTGACGACCAATTATGGGGATTTTAAGGCAAATACCTCATACCAGATATTTAAAAAATAGATCAACTGATTTGAGGGTCCTTTAAATTTCTAAAATCCCAGACCAAAATATCTCCAGAACAATGGTTCTAACTCTAAATTAAACTTTTCAGAATAGTTTGCATTGTCCAAAGCAGAAATGATTAAACTGACAAATACATTTATTTTGTAAGGTATTTTATCTTGTATCTTGTATATGGAAAATGCCATTTTCAATTGAGAGCAGTGGCATTGGCATTAGGAGTCTTGAAATGGGGATGGGGGGGCTGATGGCAAAGCGAAGGTGAATTGAAGAGGGGCTCAATGATTAGGTGAAGGGCTCTAGCTCACATGATCATAAGGAGATTTAAGGTGATTTTTGGGGGGAAGGGAATGACTGGTTGTGGGGGGGGGGGCAGTATTTTTTAGGCGGCATGCACCCCCCTAGATATGCCACTGTTTGACAGCAATAGTTTTCCTTATATGAAAATAAACCTATCTTAAAATCCATGGTTGGATTCTGCTACTGTATTCACTATACCCAATTCCAAAGAGAAATACTCGAATAACCTTGTTAAGATTTATTGTATTATTTGTCACTATCCATCAATTCTAATGTTAAAACATCAACCTCAACAAATCTGAAACCTCGGAAGCATTGTAAGTAATAAAGGGGCAATATTGTGACTTGTAATAAAACAGAAAAGGTGTCGCAGCTAGGCCTCCAGTTGCTGATAATTAAATATCATGATTAAATCAATGAAATGAATCACCTCTCAAATGGAGAACTGTTAGTGTAGGTTAATTCCAATCTATATGATTCCAGGCCAGCCTAGCCGCTTAGAATAAGCTTCTTGCTTTGCGCTGAATCATGATTCAATAACATACATCAAAATGGTAATGTCTGTGTCAGAGTAATTCAGCAGAAGTCTGTCTCACTGATGTAATTTACATTATTTTTAGACTATTGATTTGGTTTTTGAGTGCTTTTAGTTATAAATGATGCATTTTTGCTGTGAATTATTTCTGGAAACCATTTGTGTCATGAAGAAGTCTACTTTAGAATAAGGCCTTTAGGCGACACTTTTTTGTTATATCTTGCTTAGCAAACCATATTTTTGAAAGATTATCGGAGAAGGATAAGAGACGAAAAATACTTTGTTTTGTCTTTTTAACAGCAAGAAGCTTCTGCCAAAAGTATTTAAGTAGAGTATTCTAGTCTCAGCTCATGGGTTAAATATACTTGTCTTCCAATCGCATGGTTTTTTGGCTTCAATGTCAATGTGACAAACCAAATATTTTTTTAATCCACTTCCTAGGCTCATGAAGAGGAGTTAGTGCATAATAATTGTGAGACAGGTGGTGCAGCATGGCTCTTAGTTTCCATTGGGCCTTTCCGCTAAGCCTCGCCCCTTTGATATTGCTGCCAAGAACCCAAGCTGGCGTAAATGTACGTAAACATGTGCATTTGTGGTGAAACGTGTATAAGGGAGGGGGGTACGTGTGTATTCCTGGCCCTGTTCTGATTGGTCAATTGTTTGATTGACAACTTAGAAAGGTTCATTGAGAGGTGGGGATTTAAGACTGTATGCTACTGTTCTGAATGTGGCTGAAAATAATAGAACGTATTGTTTACGGCTAGGGGTAATAATGTACGGCAAAGAAAGGTGCTATATAAATAACTGAACGACAAAAAAAAAATAATAATAATACATTAAGATGGAATATGAGCATTAGAAATGTATAATGATGATTATTATTATTATTATTATTATTATATTATTATTATTATTATATTCTTATTATTATTATTATTATTATTATTATTATTATTATCATTTATTCACTGTTCCATCCTTGCTTCATCTCAAATTCAGTGCTGTTTGATGAAGGATATTTAAATTTCAGGCTAATTTATATTAAAATAAGTGAGGTGCAGATTTTTATGATTCTAAGCACATTTGAATAATAATAATAATAATAATAATAATAACTTTATTTAATAAACCGCTAACAATATCCATTTAAAATGTTCAGAGGCACTATACAGAATCTAAAAAATAGAAATTTATAAAACAATCAGTACTCAGTATATATAATATACATTAAAAGCTAAATAGAAATTTGGGACATTAAAGAGCATCACAATATAATTTAACATATCAAAAACCTACCATGAAAAAATGATATACTAAGATTTTAAAAAAGAAAGATGCGACAAGAAGGAGAACAATAAAACACTAACAAATGTTTTTGGATTTTTAAAAATCAAAACACAAGACAAGATCGCCATAACCGTTACGAAATTTACATCAAAAAGTAAAGAAAGTAAGATGCCATGCTAATAAAAAACTACTGTACATCATGTATCTTTGGAGAAAAATCAGTACATCATGTATTTTGGAGTAATGCAAAAAAAAAGGCAGATGAGGACATATTATGCATTTAATATGTTCTACTATAAGATAAATCAACGGATGCCTCTATTTATATCTCACTCAATAATCAATTATATTCCATCTCTTAACAGCTTCTTAAATCCTATTATAATCATTGAAATGTTAATCAAATTTATAACTCCTCACAACAATTTCTTTTACATAAAAGGTTGCTCATATTAATTATATCAATGGAATAAAAAAAATCTCAGAAATTTATATAATAAAAAATTAAATTGTTCATTAAAACATGATCAAATATATTTTCAACATCTATGAAAACCAGACTGAAACAACAATTTATACGTTTTTAATACTAATTCCTTAAAATAATTACCTAATTAGTGCCAAGGTATAGCAAAAGTTTTTCCTTGGCATTAATCAGGTGTTTTTTGTTTTTTTTTCTTGCAATTCATTGTTTTTTTTTTTGTTTTTTTTTTACTTCTTTTGTAATGTATTTTTGTATTTTTTGATTGCAAAAAGGAATAAAATAAATTTAAAAAATATATTTCTCTCATTCTAATTTTCAATTGTAAAAATAATAAATTCAATAAACAAAGCAAGCATTTAAATATTGGATTTCCTACATTTTTAGCTCAACACAATTCTTGTATACAGTATAGTATATAAAAAAAAATAGATTATAAAACAAAATTATTAAAACATTCCGATTACAAATTTTTAGACATTGTATACAAGCTGTTCAAAAAGTACAAGCACCCACTGCTCACAAACATTTTTATCCATCAAAGGATCCAGGTTGATCTTAAGAATTATCCTAGAATGTACTGGGTTAATACCAAGATAATTGTAAGTTGATAAGCTTAGAATAATATGGGTTGATCCAAAGATAAAAATGTTAATGTCAGATTAATTCTTATATGCCAATATAACATAGCATAACAAATTGTTATGCTATTAATTACTACTAGGTTTTTAAGACTAATTGAAGACCACTTGCTATAGGTTCTGTAAACTAAAAAGTAATGTTCCACATGCTATCAACTCTTCTTTAATTGATGTAATTGTTAAAGATTCTAAATAAGTTATCCTTATGTTTATTGTATCATCATTTCCAAATAAAAAAAATTCTCATATTGTACATAGTTAAATTACTTGCCATTTCATTTCCTAACATCGTTATAATTTATACAATCATCGGTATAATTACAATCGTGATCGCCGTCAATGAAAGACCTCTTTAAACCATACAATTAATCAGAGTTAATACCAGAACCAATCAGCAACTAATAAATTGAATTAAACGATATGTCTCACGTAATAGTATGGTGTTTATACACCAAGAAAACAAATGAAGGATGATTCTAAAAGATGATGTGTACGTACTATGCTGTGCTTCATACAGAAATGAGAAAAATTCAGACATATCAAACGATGTGTCCCACGTACACTATGTATGGTAAAATCATCAAGAAAAAGATGCGTACAATGCGCTGGATACAGAAATGAGAAATATTCAGGCATATCAATGAAGACATCAACAGTCATGGTTAAATTTTTTTACTGATTCCCCTGTCATGTTTTACAGACTTGATGATGTTTTTGCATATTTAACTCTGAAAATGATTCTAACATTCTTCTTTATAGCAATGAGCCAAAACAAACCATTTATCAAAAATAATTTCAACAGAATCTCAGAAATAAAGAATAATGTTTGCATGTTCATACAAATAGAAATATATGCTCTATCTGTCATTTTTACTTCACCCATCGTAAGGTATCTGTAGGTTTCGGCTATCAATGCTTGCTGATGATCTGTCAGTCTAGCTACCGGGCCTACATAAATCATACCCACCAATGAATCAAAATGTCTATTTGTCAATCAGTGATTGCTATAATATTTAATGCATAGCATTTATCACTGCCTCAACTTAATATAAATTCCTAATTCATATTGTGAAATAAATTTTCATCAGTGAATGCAAGGTATCACAGAAATGTGTGCGACATAATATTGCATACATTAGTGCTCAAAGTGCGTACTTATTAAAAGCAACGGCTTGCTTCTATTGCCTCCAGCATCTTACACAACAAATGCATTATGAAATCCAACACTGAACTTTCTATTAGTAATATGCAAAATGATAAATACACACAAGTGTAATAATTTAACATCAAAAAATCATTAAGTTGGCAATTCCGCACATTCAAATGAATAACCTTTCTTAATTTCAAAATCAATAAAAATTATAAAAAGTAAAATTCTACATGAATTATAAATTACAGGGAAATGTGATTTATATCTTTGTGATAGATTTTGTGCCAACAAATGTCATCATCATTCATTATGTTACATTCAATTAATAGAATGATGTAGATCAGAATGATGTAGATGAATGAAAACGCAGCAAAGGAAACGAGGAAAAAAGGATGAACAATCACCTACAGAGAGACAGCAAAGGAAATGAGGAAAAGAGGATGAACAATCACCTAGAGATAGACTGAGATACAAACTCATACAAAATCCTCTTCAAAGGCAGCTGCCTAGACATTATGATGTAGTTATAATCAATTGGAGAGGAAGGATGTACAGGTACCTCTACTATTTAGTCAAGAGTACCTGAATGTGATGCTAATGATGCATGATGGTAAGAATGATGTGACTATGATGGATGACGAAGATGTATGATGCTGATGTTGATGACAATGTGGCAGTGAAGATGATCATGATGATGATTATGACAACACCCGGGATGATGATGATGATGTAATGGTGGCTTGTGATGATGATGTTGGCAGCAATAACAATGTGAAGTGGGTAGTGATACTGATGATTGTTCACTTCAGTAAAACAGTTGGATGAGTTCACAAATGGGTTGCTAATTTGTCAAATTTGTTATAAAAAAATGATTTGCACTGATGATGATGATGATTACAATGATGATGATGATGATTATAAAAATGATGGTTATGATTATTATATTGATGATGCTGAATATGAAAATAATGATAATCATTACTATAATTATGACAATGATAATGATGTACTATTGATACAGTATTAATGATCTTTGACAAAATGAATTAGACAGCAAAAGCGCAAAGTAGCAAAATCTAAGGTATAGACTCTTGCATTCAAAATACCCCAGTGAGCTTTCAGTTCCAATATCAGAATAGTCATAGGTATGTCAATCTGTCCCAGATGCATCATGATTAATAATTAGTAGCACATTCTATGTGCAGGTAATCTAAGAATTGAGTAGATATCCAAATAATTTCACAGCTAGATTGAGTTCAACAAATAGCACCCACATCTAACTGATCCTGGAATGACATTAATGAATAGTATGTGAAGAGAATTTGGTACATAGTAAATTGACGCGTTGACACACTGGCATTTTGAGGTTTACAAATAGCATAGTAAATTTCACTTCAAATGATTTCTTGGAAATTACTTTTCCAGGACCTTCTTGGAAATAGTAATTGTTCTTTATAGTGAAAGTCGGTATTTTAATAGGAATTTTTTTGTTATTGTTATTGAGCATAAATACATTGTGATTCATATTTCCATAAGATAAACTAATAAATTCTGAAATATTGAATCACAATGCCTTGTATCAATATTTTCAGAGTTTGTTTCATATATTATGTCAAACTTATCGGTGAATATAAATGCTATTCTAATGTTCCAAATTGTAATAAATTTTAATGTGTCTCTATATTATTTAATTTCAGATTAAAGTGCTCAAGGCGAATTGTAAATATTGATTTAGATCAAATAAATGAATAAAAGTAATGATAATGATCAATCATGACAATGAATCATCATCATCATCCTCATCACCAGCTTGCTGACAATGATAATGATGAAAACTGGTTTATAATGGTCGTTATCATAATTTAAAACGTAGACTGAATTTACTATATTATGTAAACCTTTAGTAGTTTGTACAAACACTTGACACTGCCTAGTATGTTTCTTTACCAAATTGTCAAATATTTGTACTGATTTACTGCGAATCAATTATGCGCTTAGAAATCAAATTAGGAAATGGCTACTATGTGACAGTTTTCACAGTAGAACTTGAGTGCTCGTAGCTTGAGAAAAATAATATGCAGAGTAGGGGCACAAAATCCAATTGATATTCAATTATTCTGCTTTATAATCCCTGACCTGCTCAAGGCCAGCTTCGTAAAGCGAACATAGAAATCTATCTTCGTTTAGCAAGAAATTTCATTTCATCTCGGTAATCCTTTCAAAAGCTGAATTTTATTTTGCAGTAGATAGTAGAATTTATGCATTCAGGCACTGCCATGACTTATCAACGACGGAAAAAAAACTTTCACTTAAAATTCTTCTTGATCAATTTCATGAATGTTATACTTATGCATCCTTTACTTGTCACCTGTAGGGATAATTACTCTTATACTATAACTAAATGGCATGCTGTAATAATATCACCTACATTTTCTTCTTGCTCATGTAAAAATAATAGAAAAACTGGAGACTTCAATCTTATAAAACATATATTTATGGTGGCAGAACAATGAAACCTACTTTGATTACAGCAGTATTTCAGCGCGTAAAATATAGCTAATAATACAATTACAAGACCGCTCTCATATTTAGACAGACTATTATAGAGGAAAGCATATTGAGAAATGTATAGTGAGCAGAAAATATGGAGGGAAATCAAAGTGAACGCAACAGCTGGAGCAGACGAGTGTGCAGATTAGAATTAATGAGCTTATAACCTGAAGATATGATCGGGGATGAAAGGTAAATGAATCAAGAATATGTGTTAACGTATCGCTATGCATACATTAACATTTCAATGAATAATAGATCAATGATAAATCATGGAATGGGGCTGCTACACATCTCCAATCCAAAAATACTACTGTATGTTAATTTTCATTCTCATTCTAAAAAATACTATATCTATGAATAATGTAGCATCACCATCGACCCACTGATTTTTGATCACCTAATTTTAAACTGCTATCTGTGTTACTTTATTCTCACAGGGGATAATTTTTAGTACACTGTACAGTACTGTATATATGCTCTATGTTGTGGTAGTGAAATTTTCCTGTATAAAATGGAATGTGTTATTTAAAGGTTCATGGAATTTTTTTGTAAAATGGAATGTGTTAAGGTTTATGGAAATTTTATGTAAGATGGAATATGTTAATTAAGATTCATTTCAGTTCATTTCATTTGACAGACATGCCAAGTACAGAGTGAATGTAGTTTTATCAGCGAGTTGGTAATTGGTCCAACATTCTGACAAATGACAAATGGCTGATAGCATCTTGTCTGATAATAGACTATGTTTAGAGTAATTTGGCCTAGTTTCTGCAGTGTATACCCATGCTCCTATTAAGAGCCTATTTTTTGCTATTTTGTGACACACTCTCTACCATAAACCTCACAGTATTTTTTTTCTTTCAAATTGGACAAACATCAAATTATGTCATTTTTTGTTAGATGACTGATTTATTGACTTTTATGAAATACGCCATTTTTTTGGTTGTCACTGAATGATTGAGTAGAATCAATCAAATGAGAATGTTTGTTAATGAGAGGTATCTATATAATGTGGAGTGACCTCTCAAGACTTAATGTGTATATAATCTATAGATACTAAGGTATTATATCATTATTATCATTATTATTCTTAAAGAATTTTATCTGGTTCTATAATAGGAAAATTTTATTTTTGATACTATTTGTTCTGTTTAATAGTTTACTTTATTTATTTAATTATTTCAACAATATTTTGTGAGGGTGGACCATCAAGCCTGAGCTGATCAATTGGGACCATCAGTAAATACAATTTGAAAATAAGTATAAAAATTAAATTTAAACAATCTTTAACATAAACAAATTTTAAACTAACGCAGAAAAAAAAAAAATTATAAAAATAATAAAAATCAGAAAAAGCATACTTCTGTTTATATTCTAAGAAAACTGAAAATGATATCCAGTAAAAAGAAAGGATATATAAATAAATAAAATCTGTACTACTAATTGGTTTAACAAAACAGATACATTTGTTTTATCTTTATTATTATTATTATTATTATTATTATTATTATTATTATTATTATTATTATTATTGTTTTGAATCACAAAGATGACTCCCATGTGACTGTTGCAAGGGACTCTTGATCTAAATCTCACTTGATTAAATGAAAGGTGGTCAGTGATATCAAGTACACCTTTTTGAAATATAAGCCTATAATATACCGTAGTATATGTTGCATACTGTGTATATAGATTGCAAAATAATAGTTGTTATTCCTAACTATTTTATATTTGGTGCATTTGTGTATGTACAGTAGTTCGCCCTCCAATTCGAGACCATCTTTGGGACCTGAAAACTTGGGGTGGTCTTGTGTTTTAGTCTCCACACAGAGGGCTAGCTTAGTGTTAATAGATTAAATATTGGTATCTGGTTCTTTGGAAAGGTGGCCCCGGAAATAGAGGAGTCTCGAATTGGAGGGTGCACTGTGTAAATGAAGTTAGACGTGTAACTGTGATTCAATATTTTGGCAATTACAGTAACTAAATCATCATCAGGAATAATTCTATGTCCCTATTTGCATATTCATAACAAGAATTATAGAAATTAACTGATGGAAATGGTAATTACAATATTTCATTTCATTTATTTATTCGACCAATACACATTTACAAAAGGTACAGTACAACAAAAATTATCGTCAGGGGCAGCTTAAGCAAAATTTTACTATAACTCATTGAGAGTCAGCTGCCCCATATTATATATATATATATATTACCGACCCTTTAGGTGTTGGTAATACAATAAATAAATATTTATTTGGAATTTGTTCTATATCTACGTATTTTGATACATCCATAATTATTTTTCCAAGTTAAATGTATTTTTCAGTAGTTCAATGTGTAATAAGATTTAAACGGCACAATGAATGGAGACAAAAATGTAACTAACTACAGTCAATGAAATAACAAATTAACAGGTGTATAAACATTCAGATTCGCTGATAATTAATAGACACATTCCGCTAGGTTGGTCATGTGACTTACAGTGGGTATAAATTGTAAACAGACAGCACCAGTGACGTTTGGTAATTAGGAAAATGCTCTGCTGTAAGGCACATTGTCGATGTTGAATAATGTTGGTTAGAATGCCTGTCAACTATTCCAAATTAATTGGAAATTGAACATTAGAATATATACCATAATGGTTTGCTGATGCTCTAAAAGATACTGGCCCTAAATATTAAGATTTTTCAAGAAATGTTAGGCTTACAGTCCATTCTATATGTAACTGGCTATTCCTCGCTAATGGATGTGAATGGAAAAAAAATAGTTTCTTTCTCCATTGCCCTTTTTAAGGCTGCCACTCTTTTTCTATGTCACAGGCTAAAACTAATACATAAATAAATAAATACTCACAGGCTAAAACACCCTGAGAACTATAATGTATATAATATTTAACCATCCTCAATAAACAATGTTTTGAGGCAGTCATATATCTCAGACTTGATTTATTTCACTATGAAAATTTGTTGCTCAGAAAAATCATTAAAACAGACTTAGAAATTTGAAAGACACAGAAGCATTTAATATTATGTTGGCCCATAAATACAAATATGAATATGAAAAGTATGTGGTGTCAATATTGAGAAGTAAGAAGAAACAAGTTTTTTTTTTTTCATTTAATTTGCCTTATCATCCTGAAGGTAAAGTACATGATTGAGGATAATGATTTAATGTCCGTATTAATAAAAACAGTCATGATGTTACAGGACTTACAATTACTGCAACATATTAAGATACAGTTGACCAGTTATGTGACCTCCAAGTGTTTGATGACCTACATCTACTCAGTACAGTATAGTGTTTTCTGCATGTCTCAAAAAGATGTGAAATTTTAATGATTAAAAAAGATCCCAAGAGTAAAATATAATGATTTAACATATTTAATTTAGTAATTTTGTAGTTAGTAATCAGTAGTGTGTAACCATGACTTGTTCATACACTCTCTGCTTAAGTGCACTCGGAATGTTACTGTACACCCACCATGTCTACACCGCCTGCACTATTAGGATGCATTTGATTTGGGCGACAATGCGACGCTAGAACAGGTTCAATCATGCGTTACTGTCCTGCCTTCTCTGCACAACACAGATGAGGCCAAAATGCATCCTAGAATCCATGCAATGAGAACTTAACGTTTCTGCATGCGCAGATGACTTTTTAGTGATGTCATTACGTTCTACGTCATTACGTTCTACGTCCTACTGCGTCATGCAACCGAAAGCTCCCTAATATAATTTTTGTGATCACTACTCCAACTCCATGAACATTATATTTATGATTTAAAAAAATGTTAAATTGCATATGTAGATTGTTATTTAATAATAGGTCTAATCTACGGTGGGAGTATCAAACGAACCATGTTAGAGCTATCTAATAATTGTGCTGATACTGCGTTACTGTCATCGTGTATGAATGAAAATCAGCTTCTTGATAAATTTCAAAAGTACTTGAAAGAGTAATGAAACAAATAACATACTGTGCTTTATATTATACTCTCCTTGTATTACATTTAATGTACCTTGTATATTGTTATTTTGTTACATTATATTAATGCAAAAAAAAAGCTAAATTGTTACTGTACGAGCTATAGTCCACACCTCAGGCACTTGTAGACCGTTTCAATATAAATTTGCACTACATTATGCCTTTTGTAAAAACATGCACCGAGTAAAATGTTTTTATTAAAAAAAAGTATTATTATTAAAATATTAAAGTATTACACTGCTACATATATTATTTATCTTGTTTCTGTGGCATAACCAGGGGTTCTTTTACAGTGCCTGAGGAATGGGAAAAGACATACTGTAATAGTAAATTAATGGAAATAAATGGCAAAGAAATTACTTTCGACGTTAACAACCAATTAATGGTGTAGTAATAGCCATCACTACGCTCCATGCCTAGTTTTGTGGTTTGCATAAAGTTCAGTGGATGTAATATAGAGTACTACAGTGTTACATCACGATACCACTTGATACTACTCCGTTGCTATCGTTGCAAAAAGCGTTCAACCGGGCGCCATTTTCCTCACTGACAAACCATTGATCCCAATTTTTAACGTAATTATTAAGATGTTGTATCTTACTTTATCTTTGTAAATTTTAAATGATGATTAAATGTGTGTTCGATAACTAATATAATGCAAGCATTTGTGTTTTTAGTACATTTTGATGGTAAAATATTAGATTTTAAAATGCCTATTCCAGAAAGCCTAAGACGTCATTCAAGCGTAATGAACGGTAACTAACATATGTTGACAACAGAGAGCGCCACCTGGCATCATGACGACACGACTGTGGTACTCTATACTATTAAGTGGCCCCTTTTTTGGCGTATCCTAGATACGCCACTATGTTTCGTTTGACATTAATATTTCATTGCTATCTCCTTGTAGTCATGACAAGCCATATTGTAAAAAAATAATCAGTCTATAAATTACATAATACAAATATCAAGTATTTTATAATTACTAGGCCACAACAACTAACAAATTAAACTTTACTGCTACCAGTAATTTTCATGCAGAGATTGTGTGAAAATAAATCAGGATGAGTTGAAATAGCACACCCAATTAGATACTTTTGTTTTAGGGCTGAGAAAACAAATAAAAGGGTTGTAAGTCATTAGCATTAATACTAGAGTACAAATAGTATTTAACTATGTTTTAGCGACATTAATGTACAAAAGTATTTCTCTATCTCTCATGTTTTATGGTACAGTATGTGGACAAAATTTCCTTAATGGAAGAAATTGTGACTCTCCAAAAGAAAAATTTATACTAAGTAGTTAAAAATCACTTCATATCGCATTTTCTTTTTTATAATAGTTATTCCTCACATAATCCTTGAACCCCCTTCCCCACTCAACCTTTGCACTCCACTTAGATTAATATGCCACTATGTATTTGGCAATTACTATTGATGGTATCAATTACACTGACATTAACAAATTATTCTTGTGGCCTAACTCAAGAATATTAAAAGTATAAAATTAGTGTTCGGTGGTACAGTAGGAAGCATTAAATTGGTATTAGGATTTAACCTTTCCACATAAACCACACATCAAAAAATTCTTGTTTACTTGTAAAAGTGCAGTATGATGTATGTTATGTCAAAATAAAGTGTCCCTTACATAGATAATCAGCTTGGTATTATTAAACAATAGGTCTGTCTACCAGATTAACTGCTATCATGCATACTAATCCTTTTAATATTTCACAATCAGTGTTATAATAACAAGCAGGCTTATGGTTTATAATTGGATTATTGTTGTACATTACTAAATATAAACACACTGAGTACTGAGCTAATTAATAATCTAGAACAATAATATTTAAGTTATATACATCAGGTAATTAAAAGCATCTATATAGCCAAAAAATGTGCAAATTATTACATATTATAAAATGACCAAATTTGCAGCAGAGAATGTAATACAATTTTTGAAAGATTTAGGTTGTGCATATTCAATAATGAGAGGGGTGTTTACAATATAATGGAGTATGGTACAATTCTGGCGATACAACACAAAGTATGGTTGCTGGTACTTCCTCTTTATTAGGCACTGCGACATAAATAAAGCACTACAGCGCACGTCCAGGATTTGCACTCAGCAAAAATAAAATTCTGTTTGGTGCGACATTCAACTACCTGCATGGTACATTCAAAAGAGGAACTTAGGCCTATTCAATAATTTACCATTAATGAGCAACAGAAATTGGTAAACTTCAATGATAATAGGAACAATCTTAAAATGGTAGTGATAAGCAATTTAGATAATCGCTAAACAGAATTCTCAACTGAGCATAACCCAAGTTTCCATTTACTATTCCTAATAGTATTCAGAATGTAATAGCAAAGTGTGTCAGGTGACACCTAGGATAAGCTAAAACTTCTAATTCAAGTGACCACCTGAGATATCAAAGTTGCACAATGGCATTGGATTTGGATACGGGTGTAAACACCAAGGATAAACCCATGAACGTCTGAAAGAGACTGATTTCCAGTGGGGTCCTTCTGGTGACAATTGGGCAGTACACAGGGAGACAATCCCCAACTCTTTTTCTAAAGAATGTACTGCGTTATTTAACATACACATGGGCCATTTTGCACACAGGACTAACAGTTTAAATTTTAAAATCCACCGCTCTAATGACATGCCAGGCCTGTCCAATGGGAAAAATGCTCCCCCTGTCTCTTATACACATCTAGATGTGTATAAGAGACAGGCTACACCACTCTCCCAAAAAAATATATATCATTCTTGGTTATATCACACACCTCATGAAAACCAACAAAATGCAAAAATATATTTAGCATATATAAAAAAAATCAAAGCTAAAAGTTTTGCCCAAAAATGCAAATGTCTTCATCTACTGTATCAGCTTTAAATGTGTTATGACTCTTTGATACAGTGTAGAAAAAATATCTGATAGTAGAAATTTCTGACAGAAGAAATCGTGAAATTTTAAATTACCAGTGATAAAAATTTAGGTGTTTTTACATTATTCTTTACTGCACAGTATTCTTGAATGATATCTGAATAACCTAACCTGGATCTTACCAATATAAACTAGCAACACAATACTCTCTTGACAAGCAATATGGATTTCCAACATCACATAGCACTTAATAGTCAGATGAAGATGTTACAGCGGATAGCCTCTGCTTATCATAATGAACAGCAACCTTTGCTACATGTAAGATTGTGACACAATTTCAAATCAAATGAAAAATATAGACAAGCAATATAACTGACCATAATATTATATAGACAATATTTATAAAATATATTTTTTACTAATTTATAATTTCATTTTACAATAAAAATAATATAAAAAGCTAAGATTATATGACTAGGCACTAGCAATAACAGAAGAGGGAATGTATCTAGATCCTTTAGTTTTAAAGCAATATTTCATAAATTGGTTCACTTCAGAGATTGCAAAGAGCAATTTACAAATTAAAAAATTATAAAATACATTTCAATTTTAAATAAAATATGGCATTACAGAATTGATAAAAAAAAAAGGCTATATTAGATGGTTTGGCACAGTGGAAATGGTTTGGTTTCCCAACCTCGAGGTCGGTCTTTTAATCCTTCGCTGCATATTTTGCCTGTACTCTTGAGCAAGACACTTTATCTACATTGCTTCAGTCTACCTAGCTGTATCAATGGGTACCAGCAAACTGCTAGGAGTAAAGGCCAACTCAGACAGCGTCGGCCGACGCAGCCCGACACGATTTATCGTCGGGGACAGTCTTAAGCCGTCGTGAGAAATATTAAACATGTTTAATATTCTACTACGCGACTGCCCCCGACGCACACCATCGCGTCTGCGTTCAACTCACACAGACCCGACGCGACAACAAATCGCGTCGGGCTGCGTCGGCCGATGCTGTCTGAGTTGGCCTTAACTTGCGGTGGACTAACACTACTTTAAATTGGGGATAAGCTTCAGCCCTAAGCCCCGTGGCTCAGCAAAGATTTACTTTTATTCCAAAAGCGAGCAATAGAAAAACTGATAATTCTAAAATCTCACATGCATAGTGTATAAATAACCTAGCTCACCATTACATTCCAAAGCTGACTAACTGATCCGTTTTGGCCATATATTATTCGTAGTCACAATTTGTCAATATTTATTAAAATATCATTGACACATTTTGCAAATCAATCAGATGAAACTAAAGAATGTCCATTTTTTAAGATATATTGCAAACAAGAAATAAGACATTTGCAAATTATTTATTTTAATTTAAAATTCTTTGCAGTGTGGAAATGCATCTGCATAGAACTAATACAGTAGTACTGTACTACTGGCCTATAAATGCTGGGGTGGATGCAGGAGGTGCAGACAGTGTGATCACAGCCCCTAACTGTATAAGAAAATAATTGTTGTATTGTATTGTTGACATGAACATAGTACCGGTAAGATTTTTAAGGTATGAGAGACTGAGAGTGCAATTTCCGGGCAAATAGAGGGACATATTCTCAAAATACCATGGTGGGGCTGAAATGGTATGGCCTCTTACAGTACGTACACTCTACCGCCAAATCCTGAATCCGCCCCAGAAATGTAGTTTGACTTTTAAACATTGTATAGCTATTTTGTATATTTCTGTACATGGTAGAGGTTTGTGCATGAGGACTTAGTTACTACCATACGACTGTGTCATTTTAATTCTATCTTTTCTCCATTTTTGAATTGATCATATGATGAGGCTTGCTATCACAAAACCAGCGTACTGTCACTAAATGTTAAACTGAGTAATTAACATAAGAATGTATTGTACCAGTATTGTATACTTTAGTACAGAGAAGCCCTAATATTTTACAGTAATCATAACCTTGGAAACAGTTAAGTCGATTCCAGTATGACATATCATTTTAAAGCTTTATGTACAGAATATAAATATATTAAAAATTATTTTTAATTTTATTTTATTTGTTTTGTCTTTTATAGTCTAGTTAGATAGGCCTATTATTATTATTGTAGCTACATGCAGTTAGAATAGTGTATACATTAGATGTGATGGACTCACAGTAAACAGATTGTAAATGGTCAGTGATATTCTCCATCTGGTGGTCCTATTTTAGTTTTAAATCCATTTTTTTTATACATCTTGTATAGTACCACTATAGATTGTGTTTGTACTAATATTTTTTATGAAACATATTGTTATTCTATCTTGTACCACTATAAATTGTGCTTGTACTAATATTTTTTATAAAAATATCTCCTGTCTATTTAGATCCACTTGTAAATTAGACTGTTTTAAATACTGTAATATATAGTAAGAACATGTGCAAATACTTAATATTTGTAAAATGACCATATTAAATTAGGTTTAAACAATTACATTTTGTGGATGAATATATAATACAAATAATAGGCTTTAAAAGTTCTTTATGGTTCCAACCTTTTAATTCATCAATTAAATCATGTTGCATAGCAACTGGGCATCCCTTTGTATATAATTATTCATTCATAGTATAAAGGTGTATAAATTAATAACAATTAAAGTATATGTACGATGCTACTTAGGAAATGTCCCCAATTACACACAATTTGTCAATAAGTATTGATTGGCTCCTGTACTATACATCAAATAAACCGCAATGGAGAGAAGCACTTATACTGAAACCACACAGTGTATTGCACCATAGGCAATATTTCTTGGTTTAATGCTACAATTTTTTTAAATAGTATGAGAAGTACACCGGTATATTGTAGTCTGTTGAACCAGAGGACTGGGGTTTACCTAGATTCAAAGAATCTATTATTTCATCATTTTCATGAGTACAAGAGTAAATTTACAAAACAAGCACTGACGAAAAGGTTATTGTTCTTTATAGGCCTACATGTATATTTTATATTTAAAAACGAAAAGTAATGATTTAAACAACAATTATTATTTATTTATTATACTATTTCAGGTGGAAAGAGGTGACAGGAAAGATTATACTTTTTACTCTCTTAAAAATTAAGAAAAATCCCAATATGCTGATAATTGTCATATTTAGTATTTTAGCCCAATTATTGGAACTAATTTGCCATCATGGGAGGTGGTACATTCATGCCCCTTGTATCTCAGACTTCACCCATGATCCTACCTAGTTAATTATTTTCAAAATCATGGTGGCAATTCTGAAATATATTAGTAATCAAAATATTAAGTGGTGCAAAGTTTCAAGCTATGATACAGTTATGACTATAGTTGTTTGTTTATTATTGGTAAATCAATTAAAATTTTATTAACTGCTACATCATTTGGTTTATTGACACCAGCAACATAATTAATGTCATTGTCATGGACCCATAATTTTAACTTAAAATGCAGCTGAAGGTATTAATAAAAAAAATAATATACTGTATTAAAATTAGAATCGTACTTGAGAATCTTGTTTTATATTGTCATGCATGTGTAAATGCAGTGTTTCATAATTTATCCAAAGATGCTAACTTCAATGATTGATTCAATAAAGCCTATGTACTGTATAGTAGCAGTGCTGTGAACTACACATTGGCTATATTTAGATGGAGATAAATACAGTATTTTTAGAATGATTTGTCAAGTGCAATAGTCATGAATACAGTAGACAATGTAAAATGGAGGCAGTTACTACTAAATGTAGAACATGATTACTAACACTGTTCATTGACATCTATAGTAATGTAGGTAGACTTACAATTAGCTCCTGTAGAAATCTCATACTATTTTCTTACTCTGTGTCAAGTATTTTTTATGTTTCATGCATAATAATTGTCAGTTACATTAGAATAAGTACAAATTGAACTACTGTTCTGTAATTTCTAGTCATGACATAGAAAACTTTAAATATCTACGTTCTATTTTGAATACTATTACTTGCATAGTTTAATAACCTGGTTTTAAATCAAAACCCAATTTTCAGGGGCAGATCCAGGATTGAAAGAAGAGGGTTCGAAATTCTACTATTTACAGTAGTTAACTGAATGTCAAGATCAAGTATTCTTAGGTTTTCATGCATAATTTGTCAGTTACTCTAGAATACAGTAAGTACCTGTACACATTGAACTAATCTGTTTAGTCACTGAAAACTTTAAAATCTACAGTACATTCTATTTTGAATATTATTATTATTACTTGCATAATTACCCTGGATTTCTAATCAAAACCCAATTTACAGGGGCAGATCCAGGATTTAAGGCAGAGGGTTCTAAATTCTAATTAATTTGGATTTTTTTTTTTTTTTTTTTTTTTGGTTTGTACAAAACAATTTTTTTTTTTTTTTTTTGGTTTGTCTGAACCTAATGATCCCCCTCTCCCAACCTGGATCCTTTACTGATTTACAGTGGATTTAAAAGGTTTTTTAAAATGCCTATCAGTATATCCCAGTTAATGTTGTTTCTTAATTTCAAAATATATTTTGAACAAAAAAGAGAAATATTGTACATGAATAAATCATTTTTTAAATTATGATTTCTTAATGTTGACAGTATAACATTTTTTTAATATTAAACATTGGTTTAACATATTAATGTTTACGAATACTTTTATAAATATTAATGTAATACAAACATTTGTTCTTAATTTAAGAATATATTTTAAACAAAAAAGAGAATCATTGTAAATGAATAATTCATTTTTTAAATTAAGATTTCTTAATGTTTACAGTACAATATTTTCTACAAATTTAAACATTGGTTTAACATATTAATGTTTACAATATCTTTATAAACATTAATGTAATATTATACAAACATTTATTTTATAATTATAAAGTATATCCTTGTTTGTTGTTTCTTAAAGAATATATTTTAAACAAAAAAGAGAAACATTGTAAAATGAATAAATCATTTTTTTAATTATGATTTCTTAATGTTTAAAATATAATATTTTTTTGCAAATTTAAACATTGGTTTAACATATTATTGTTTACAATAACTTTTATGTTTTACAAACATTTGTTTTATATAAATACTGTATTATAATTTGTTTCATACAAAAATAATTTGACTCTCATTAATAATTAGATTTCAAAATATATATTATTTCATTATAGATAACTTATTTTAAATACAGTATATAAAATCTGTTTGATCATCATTTTCAGCTAATTATGAACATTTTATCCTTCATTATCTTTATTAATGCCATGAGCATAAAATGACTGCAGACTGGAACTGTATATTATCATAACCTAGATGCATAATGACTTGCTTGCAAGGGTTAACAAACTTATGCTACTTTATAGCAGTATAGCAATACAGTAGCAATAAATCATCTCAGTTCATCAGCCTTAAATATTGTATCTCCTAATGAATAATCATGAAACAATGGCCATGGCTTATGATTCAAATACAGGGATCCCAAGTCCCGAAAAATCAGGAAGGCCTTCCGCAAATTCATAATATCTGCACGTTTTTACTACTCTCTAATAAATTGTCTCGTGGAAGTCAGTGCCGATGGATATCACCATGCGCACCAAAATAAAATTGGATACATGTACTGTATAAAAAAAAAACTTATTTTTAACCAGATACGAAAGTCATTTTCTTCTAACTTGGGACCCCCTAATGCCAGTATGCATGTATCTTAGGATTTTGGTAGATTATATATCATAAAAATTTGTGTTAATTGGAGATTACATGATATATATATATATATATATATATATATAATCAATATATAATTATATTTGTTAGGCCCTATTATAAAAACCAGATTACCATCCCAGCCTTCTTGAAAAAGATGATGATGACGTCGAAGCAAAGTTTATATTTTTTACTTTTCTCTAATCCAATTTGATGGCAGTCCGCAGCAGTCAATCACACTGCACGTAGTACTTAATTTGTAATTGACATAAAACTACAAATTTGTCATTATTGAAACTTATTAACACAACACAGCAGAATATTTTCACCACTGCTGAATGAAAAATAAAATAAAAATACAGTAGAATCTATTAAGCAGACACCTTACATGTAGGTACCAAAAAATAATTACTGAAGTGGCCATGTGAATCTTAAAGCTCTGTACACACTATCAAATTTTTCCATGACACAAAAATGCTGTATGCCCATATATAGTCATGATGTGCCTATATATAGTCATGATGTGCCCATATATAGTCATGATGTGCCCATATATAGTCATGATGTGCCTATATAGTCATGATGTGTCTATATATAGTCATGATATGCCTATATATGGTCATGATGTGCCTATATAGAGTCATGATGTGATGTCATCATGACCATATTTAGGCATGTCACATGTTTTTGTCTAATAAAATTGTATAGTCTGGACAGGGTTTAAGAGTTAAATTACTGTATGTTTAGTGGATCAAACTTCCGATAATAAGCGCTATTCCCACAAACCAAATAATAAATCATTGCAGAATGTGTTTTCAATGTCAGTTTGTTTAAAATTCAATTTGACATCAGGACTGTATCTTGGAATGCATAGGTATTTCTAATATTAGAAATATTTCATTTTTCTGTCAGAAAATGTTGGAAGCACTATTGATTAATAATTTATATATACTGTAGCCTAAACAAAAACAAATTTATACTAAAGCACTAAAAGACAGTCTGTTTTTTTTTAGGCATGTCATCGCAAAGTATTTAACAGTTTTAAGGCTCCATTGATTGGTAAATGTAGAATAAATAATAATAATGAATAATAGTTGGATTTGTATACTGCATCAAGTAAAAATTTTTCTATATGCTTGGCAACTGAACTTTTAGAGTTTGGTATGTAGATAGTGAGAAAAAAAATGGTGTAGCTCTATAAAACTAAATTTACATGGCTGGCCGTCGGCTCATAGGAATTCATCAGCCCTACCAAGTTACTGCCAGTGCTTTGTATGTAAGATACAAAAAGAATGTTTTTGGTAACCAAACTAAATGGAAGTGCTTATCTAAAAGGATCATAATTTACCAAACTATAAAATCGCAATAAAATATTTAAATTATAAGCATATTTAAAGGTCAACTGCCAAAAAAGGAACTAAATAAATTTGTTATTTGGTTAAGAAAATATTTATTATTCCAATTTTTTATTGAATACATATTTTAAGACATTTTAAGTGTTTAATTTTATTACATAAGGTTTATTAGATTAATACAGAAAGTTTACTTATGCTGTTTAACTTTAACTTACTTAGACTAAAAAAATGTGTCAGTATAGCCCCAAAAGCTAAGTCACTTTTCCATGGAATCATTTATAAGTAAAGCCAATTATCTTTGGTAAATACATTTAATAAAGTACCCAGGATAAGAAATTCAATACCAAGCAGTTCTACGGAGAATTAACCTTATGTCAACCTGTTATTAATATTTCCAATACAGTATACCGCTAAAGAGACCATTATCACAATTTATTGTATTGCCCGACGGCCAAATATTAAAATAATATTAAAGGATGATGATACAATAAGTGTATAGGGTTCCACTGGGTACACTAGTGGCAGAGTAATTTATTTCTCATGGGCTTCAATACAGTTTCTGCATGCCTATAAAATAAATACTAACACATGATGAATTGCCACTATTACAAAGTTTCATTAGGAAATGTATTAAGTAGTTTTCTTAGCTTTTTAATTTAACTGAATTTCATTTTACACCATGTTAAAAATTATTTCTCATCACACAAACCTCTTTTTTCCTTTAATTTTTTTTTTTCTATTTTTCAGACATTACAATTCTTTGTTTGTTAGTTGCTGAAGCTGTAATTCTAATATTTTTTTAAATTATAATTTGTCCTTTTTGTTGTTGTTTTGTTTTAGTGCTAATAAATCTGAAAATCTACATAAAATGGCAATCCACTTTTCTATCTTTCTAAAAAGTTCGCGCTCGAAGTTTTCTGTGAGAATACAAAATGTTCTTAAAACATAATTCAAAACTTGGCAAAAAAAACTGATTCTTTAGCTTCACGCTTATTTACGTATTCCTCTATGTTTATTAGTATCTAAATTATTCGGATAATCTAGGGAGTAGACTTCGAAACAATCTGATTTTTAAGTTATCCACCAACTACGGACAACTGGTATAGCTCTATGCTAAGCCCTGCATGCCTACATGCTGAGTATGTGGTTACAATGTTTATTTTACGCTATCCTGGGCACACCAGCTAGCTGGCCTAAAAAAATGCCTACCACTGAAAAAATCCATACACAAACCACATGATGAATTGAAGAACTAAAACCTGTAACCAGCAAATCAATAAATCATACCTTTCAGATCTTGATCATGCGATAATAAGAATATAAAATTCCGATTACAAATAAGGCAGTATCGTTCACAAGAGCTCAGAAACACATCCTACACGCACGAACTTCGTTTTCCAAACCCCTCTTTTTAATCGTCGCTTCCTCACAGTTTCTTGGAGTTTGAAGTTCCCGGCCGATTCGATTATTTCTATAATCTTCTGTCAAATTGTATCAACTTAATTGACCTATACAGTAAAAATATTAATTTGCTAATACCTTCTTTGCAGCCGCAGTGTATTCTCTGTTATATTAAACATGTGCAGTTTGACAAATTCACTATATTCTTGGCGTTGCAATGTGTAAACAATATATTTTTATAGATAGATGCAAAATAATAGAATAATCCTGTAGAGTGGTGGCGCGCTACTCCAAATGGAAATGTAATATTCATGCATCGCGTGGAGTGTCACAGTAGATATGTCGTTGGGAGTGATTTTCGTGATAAACTAAGTTTTAAAATTTTAATGAGACACATACAAAAATAATTATGTTTTCACTGATTGACAGACGTTAAATAAATCACGGCCAGTCAGTTTATGGGTCTATGCAAAATAGACAGAATTTATTAATGTGTCTTTAGCAAAAAATGTTTTACGTTGAAAATAGGTTACAGTACCCTCGAATTCGAGACCAACTCGGGACCAGTGACGATTTTGGGTGTTTGTGGTTCCATCTACAATTGTAAACCTTTAAATGTATACCACGGCTGTAGACTGGTCCTCAAATCGCCTAATTCTAATGGAGTAGGTCCTGGAGTTGAATAGCGTGGTGGTTAACATTCCATGGTCCTGGGTTTAATTCCTAGCCAGTGTTGAAACTCCTCTCCCTAATAGGGCCTATACTGAGACTTAGTTTGTTTTGTGCATGGAATGGTTTGTGTAAGCATCGTGGGTATGTGTTAGTCTTGTCATGGTCTTGTTTACTGGATTGTCACCTACAAGTAGGAATGATATATTCGCTCAGTATTGGCATGGCATGTAGTATTTGGCTAAATAAATAAATACAAATTAAGGGCGATCGCAAAAACCTCTAAAAGCAAAGTGGACTTTGAAGTTTATTTTTCTTTGTCTTAACAGAAGTAAATATTTATTTCCTTTGAATTTGATGCTCTGTTGGGTTTCACAATTAAGGAATCATTAAAAAGACAACCTACAAATCCCGAGGACTAAAATGCATTGCCGCAATATAGCCAAGATCATCTGTAGATTTCTGATAGGCCAACAGATTGTTACAAAAAAACAAAAAACAAAAAACCAAACAAACAAAAACAAAAAATCTTTTCCAGTCTTAGTGTAGACAAAGTAGGGCCTATATAATACAGTGACAATAATATTAGGCGGCAGTGCAAGCGGTTTGAAGGTTTGAAGATCAAGATACTAATTCAGGACGATAATTAATAATGCTTTAATGTATCAGCAGTATTTCTCAAACATCTGATACTGATACAGACTCGGCATTGCAGTGGGGGAAATGCGGATGCCTCCAAGTGGGTAAATTTACACAAAACAAATAATAAGTTGCCGCAAATATGGCGATTTGTTATATTTTTGATGTTCGGTCAATGAAGACCGATGTTTGTGTGCCTGTTGTAAAAGAACAAATTCATATTGGGTACATTTAGGTTATTGAACGATAGTTACTGCGAATCACGCCTTTACTATTTCCTTATTTAAATTTAACATTTGTGATATTTGAGATTTATAATATTATAGCATGCCTATAGGCATAAAGTACGTCAATGTCAAGATACCCCGCTAAAATATAGTACAGTATTAAAACAGCCAGATGCGCAACCATGGGGCTTCCTCCAATGGATGGACTCCTCCGAAAATGTCACGGATTTAAATTTAAAAACTGGAAACATTGTGATGCAAATTGTTAAATATGAGATAGATATGTTAAATGTTGTCAATCAACGGTGAATTTGCTTTTATTATAGGTCATTTTTGTCATCTGGGAAATAAATCTAACAAATTTAAATTATATTCTCTACAAATTTCTTCTGTAATTAAATTAGCAACTTGTGTTTGAGAAGTGTCTTAAGTTTAAAGAATGAGTGAGGCTCAGGCATTCGTAATTTACACTGATGAATCTAACGACGTCCGAATCCTAATTAAACGTCTACTAAAAAGAGTAACCCGTACAAAGTGGCTTTGAGTTCCGTCTTCATTTCAGGTTGGTTCCAATCGATTGTTATTGTCAACAGCAAGAATTTTAAGTAGTTAAAAAAAAAAATAAAAAAAAATAGGCCAAGGCCTATGTGATAACATTTTTATCAAATAGGCCTAATGGGTGTTGCTGGTGAGTAAACTTACTGTAATGATTGCTACTAGCTTCAATCAGACCTTTTTATCGTTGGGCCCATAAGAACAATTTATCGTTTCATTTTCCCTAACAAATATTACGGTGACTCCTTGAGGTGGCTTGGCTTGGATACTGTTGGCACACCTACTGGTGAATGGTTGCGCCAGCGAGGGGGAGGGGAGGTCCCCAGTCTATTTTACAGATAATATTAGAATGCAGAATTGATTAAATTAGCCATTGAATTTCACTGTTTACTCTAATGTATAGTTCTTTTTTTTTTTTATTACAGTACTGTATGTTCAAAATATGTTATGTTATATGTAAATATGTAATAAACGTGTGAACAATAAACATTGCTTTTAATTTAATTGAAATAGAATGTTGATTGTGGTCTGACATCAATTTAATTCCATTTAGATTTGAAACACTAATAGGTCTACTGAACGTTTAATAAGAATTTGATTGCCAAACCATGAGAGGAAAATCAATTTGGCTATGATATAATAAATGTATTATAATTATTGATTAAAAAATGTAAATGTTAGCCGAGGCCGCCTACGATGTTTAATAGAACGAATAATTATGAAATCTCAGAGATTTATGAGGTAATTAACAACTAGGGAAATATTATTTCTAGAACAGGAATTAAAAGGCTTGTATTAATTTCTCTCTCAGCGCAATTGTTGCCAATTCAATACCGTACATCTTTTTTTCTCTTTACCACTTTCCATTATCTATATTTTCAGTTCCTAAATAGCCCTTTAGATAAGGTGCAGTTCCATTTTATTGTTGATATTGGTGTACTAATTGTTATAGGGAGTTTTCGCATGCGTACGAAAACGATAACGAATACGTACGTCATCAAATTTTTAGACAACCTTTCCCATACAGCAGGATATCTGTCACAACGTAGTCAATTTATGCCTTTTGCATGAATCAAACATCATATTCAGCTTGTACAAGATACTTTTGGTTTTTAAGCAATTTTTAGGCACCAATGACGATAATGATAATGACGCATTCATTATCGTTATTGTAAGGCTGCATGTTTGCAAGTTACAAATTGCTGTAGTTTTTATACTGCACGAGGCTGATGCATACCGTCGAATAATTTTACCTTGGAAAAGTTTTCAAATTTAAGATTATTCATCAGCAGCAATTTTAAGTTTTGAATGAAATTCAACTGTATCAAATGCATTGAATTTATCATCATTAAATTCAAAATCATCAAGTCATATTCAAGACACAAATATATATCCGACACTAACATGAGCTCCACCTAATTTTCAATCAATTGCCACCACCTTATGCTCAACATTATTATTCTATTCATCACCAGTTTGGTTGTTTTGTCGTCGTCTTTTAAATACCAGAATACTGAGTTTAAATCCTGTAAATAACATTAGTGTTTTTGTTGTCACACCTAATATGAGCTCAGTTACCAAAGGAAACTTAAGCACGGTTTCCATAAAAACGCTACGCTTTCACCGACTCCTTTGGCAACGCTGATTGGTCAGTTGAATCGGAGAATTTCCGATTGCATCGTGAACAGCTACGCAGTGCAAGGATTGCAGTGAAAACGCTGTAGTAATTGTGTAGCAATTGTATGGAATCCGAGCCTCAGTTAATACAGTCTCACATCCATCCTCTAAATGTTGGATAAAGTCAGGCATTCGCTATGTCGTACGACGGTCGTACAACGAATAAACAACTCCCCTCCCTGTCAGCGGTAGACAATGCTGATTGTGGGAGGTGGTAGTCTAATGGTTTATCATTAAAAACGATCAGTTGCGCATGGGTCGTGGAGGGGTCCAGAAGAAAAAAAAATGTTTTGATATATTATATTGATATATTATAAAACTGATTTTTTTTTTTAAAGACACAAAAAGAATATTTTTAAAAACTCAGGAACGGTTAACGACATACAGATTTTTGAATATTTAAAAACTGGGGAAAAGGGGCGTAACCACCATTTTTCCAATATTAAATATTAAAAAAAAGATTGTTATTCCTCCAGAACCTGACTTTAAGTGTTGAGTTAAAGGAAAGAAAAACATCTGTTATGAAGTAAAACTAAATTGTTTTTTTTGTTTTAATGTGTATCATTAGATATTATTATAAAATTATGTGATCACTCCCCCAAAATATACTCATGCCCCCTCCCCCCAGTTGCCCTCCAAAAAATCAGTCAAGTAGTTAAAATCACCTCAAATAAACTTATTTCGCAAGCTAGCCCACTCACCTAATCATCAAGCTTATCCACTTTACCTTTGCACCCTCTTCTGCACCCCCAAACCCCGATTTCAAGATGCATATACACGCCACAGGTATTAATAGGATCCTGATTATATCTTTATTAACAAATTTTATCAGACAGTACTGGTTACCTACAATTGAGTCAAAATTGATCACTTCATAACTTTATCTAAAAGTTGTCTTTAGTTTATTAAAACTCAATACACATAAAGATATTTGAAAGTATATATATAAAATTAAATATATCATTTTCAGGTATTTTTTCAGTGAAAAAAAATACACTGTATGCAAAAAATCTTGATCTTGCTTTCTGGCAAGCACAGATTTTGATAAACATATTCATAACACATTCACTGGTGGTAGCTATCTGCTATTGGCACAACGTCGTGTAAGCAAATGGAAAAATGAGACTTAATGGCTATTTGTTATACGAGGCTTGCCATCACAAAACAAGCACTAATAACCAAAAAAATGAAAATTGACTTTTGAATATATTCTTATTGTCATTTACTGGAATCGACTTACTATTGACAAAGTTATGAGTAAAAGTATTATGCCTCCCTGTACTAAAGTATAGGATACTACCACATTCTAATGCTAATTACTCGGTTTAACATTTAGCGACAATACGCTGATATTGGGATGGAATGCTTCATATGGGCAAACAGAATCAGACGATTCCAAAATTTTCTAGGTAAATTCCATACAGAAAAATGAACTAACAGTACTAATTATCTTTCTCTAAGATTCAAATAATGAATACTCCACCATTTGACAAACATGTTTTTCTGTTGGGTTTGTTCGTGCCTACCCACAGTTATATAAATGGAAAATGAATGACGCTTTCTTTGTTTTTCTTCCTTTTATGTTATATTTGATCAAGTAAACATTTGGACAGGGCGTTGACAGACTATGTGGAATACAAACATCCAGCACTATTTTGCATGCTTACTGCATTGCTATGGCAACTGAGATGGAGAGAATGCTGACTGGGCGTCACCATGGCAATTCCAAACCTTGTAATCTGATGAGACAAACTCCCTTACTGAAAAAGAAAATAGTTACATTAGGAAACATTGAAGCCTAAAATTGAGCAAAATGGTGGGAGAACCTGTTGATAGTACAGAATTAAAGAATTTATTGAAACTACAAACAGCACTTTTGTGGTAAATACACTTTGTTGCTAATTAACTAAATCCTTATTGTATACTTTATCCAAATTTTATACTTTATCCAAACCTACATTAAATTTTCAAGTGGTGGGTTTCCCATTGTTGAAGGTGTATTTCATAAAATAAATATATAAATAAATATATAACTACAGTGCACCCTCCAATTTCAGACCCCTCTAATTCCGAGCCCCCTCTAATTTAAGACCACTTTCCAAAGAACCAAACAAAAAATCATCAATCAATTGGAGACCGAACCCCAAAACCATCCTAATTTTCAGGTCCCAAAGGTGGTCTCAGATTGTAGAGTGAACTGTTTTATAATTATCAGCAGCTAGGCAGGTTATAACATCACCTCACCTGTTCTTAATTTGACCTTTGTTGAAGGGTGAACTTGAACTGACCGCTGATCAATGTCACAGCGACTGTGCGTGTAATCAAGTATCTTGAAAAATATCTGAAAAAAATGTAAAAAATAACAATTATTGTTAACAATGAATATTTAGCCCAATTATTTGCATAATAAAATTTGAATAATATTACATAATACTGAATAGTGCAATTATACTATGCAAATTAATTATTTCTATAATTGCACTATGCAATGTAGTCTATGTTAAAGTACACCGCATTCATATTATGTAAATCATTCATATTCATAACTATTCAAAACTTAAGAATTATAATGTATAAAAACTTGCTAATGTTGTTTGCTTTTATTTTTGTTTCAGTAATTAACTGAAATAGCATTTTGTAATTTGTTCACCATATATGGTCTAAATGGTTAATTATTCTCATTTAGGGACCACAGTGGAAATAAGTTGCTTTTTTGTACTTTTCTGTGGTTTTATTCTTGAATGTATTTTACTTATAATTACTTCAGAATGAATAAATAATTTTTTTTTAAATGGGTTTTTTTTCAACTCTGTAAAGGTAGCTATATCTTAAAGTTCTGTAGTTCACTTTCAGAACTTTCAGAATAATAGCTTTATATTTATGTTCACTTATATTTACATTTATATGTATCATTTTGTTTATGTTGTATGGAAAATAAATTGAACTTTGAACACTGTCCTGCTAGTCATACATATTCAAATTGTTATAATTATTTTTTACTTATTTCTATATTTTTTCTACTATGTCCATATAATTATGACAGCATTCGGCAGGTTTGTAAAATGATCTGACAGATGTGTGGGTCTGTTTCTGTACTTGTTTTTAACTTTCAGCAGGTTATTTCATGTTGTGGGCATAAAATATGTAAATGAGATGATATATATATGGAAGTCACTATAAAATAGAAGATGACTTACATTTATTACTTACACTGATTACTTACTCGCTGATTCTATTATGAATAAATATTAGCACAATAAACAAATAAAAACATAATAAATAAATAAATAAATCTTATCAGCTAGAATTGAAAACCGCTGACAGAGATTGATTGATTCAATGTCCAAAGTAAAGCTTGGTTTCCATGTAATCGCTACACACTATTGCTGACAGCTTTCGGTGATGCTGTTTGGTTGGTCAAATCCGGAAGCCTTATCCCAATTGTGTCGGAAACTGTTACACAGTTTAACGATTGCACTGAAAACGATTTTAAGGAAACCAGACTGGATGCTGATTGATCGGTCAAATCAGGGAGCCTTCCTGATTGCGTCAGGGACTGCTACGCTAGTATGATTGTAATAAAGATTTTGCATACCTGCGCATATGAATTCAAGCCCACACAGAATGGGTCATCATACATATTGGTTGCTTGACTGTCATCAATGTCACCAAATTTGATTGTAGCCTGCAGTGACACTTCTAATGAACGTGATGGGAACTTCTGTCCAATGTTCCAACCAATCCGCCGTTTATCGCCGCTTATTATGATACTTCCTACATTTTGCTGTGCATCAATATTTTGGATTATACCCCTATCAACAACAAAAAAAGTACCACCATTCATTATATCAACATCAAATAATACAATATGTCAACATGCCCTTTTCATCATCATTATTATCATCATTTTACGCCATAATCAGCCTACTGCAGCATGAAAGTGATTAGCATATTGCCTCCTAAAGTCCCAGGTATTGAAGCCTGAAGCTGACCATTTTTTGTGTCCTCAGGCAAAACATTTTTGCTATTGTATCTCTGCATTCAATAGTGTAGTGGGTACCTGGTAGATTGAAAAGCAAGCTGTAATATTATGGAACACTCCCTCAGTGATTTTAGTAGTATTCTATAGCTTTTTGAACCACTGAACAGAGGGGTTCACTGATAAACAATGGGGTTCACTGATAAATTTGACATAAGATAAACAAATTCCAAAATAGTGATACAATTAAGCCACTGTGATTCCATATTTTGAACTTCATTTGTCCATCTTCATTCAAGATGAACAAATAAAGTTAAAAATATTGAATCACTTTTTTGTTTCATATCTTATCAGAATTGTAATATAGGGATCATTTCATTTATTTATAACTGAACCAACATTAAATCATCCCACATTTAGAGTTTTGAATTTTATACATGTTTCTTTGCATTATGCAAGTTCCTTAATATTTAATTTTGATTGACATCATATTTGGACTAAAACAAATACCAGAAAAATGTGTATATTCATAAGATATATCCTCCTAAAGCGTTCGCTCTAGTTGATCAAAAGGCCTACCTGTTAAAAAATGGAAACTGAACCTCACAATATTCAAAGTTATTCTTGACTGCACTGTTGAGTTTCAGTTGTACAAGGATATTAACAGAATGCTGATCCCCTTTCATCTGGTAGGAGGCTTGTATTGGGAGCTCAGGGATGGATGATGATGTATAATGACATAGAGTAAACATCTCTGGGGGAGGGGTGAACCGTATCTTCCTCATAACAGGAGCAGTGCTTCCTCTCCTACCACTAATTTTTGCACCTGTAAAAAAAAAATATGAATGAAATTTAAACTTTTTTTTTAAGACTTGAAAATAAAGATTACTAATGCAGTGACAGAAAATCATGTTTTATTACAAATTATCTGTAATAAGGTTCTGTCTTGTCATTAAAAATGCTTAAAGGTTTTGGTGCATGATATTGATCTATGTCATACAGAGTCCGTCTGAAAGTAGCGCTGTTCAGTACGTATTTAAAGAGAGTAAAATATGTTGAATCCAATTGGTAAAAAAATTCCCAAATGAAGCTGCACTTGGTTGAAGCTCTGACAATTATATTTAAGATAATTTCAAGTGCGACCAGCCAGTTCTTCCCGGTTTATGTTACAGTAGTCTTGTGAGAGCAAATATCAGTAGTTTGAAAAAATGTCATTATTGGCTGAATTGTGCTAGGGTGTGCTACAGGCTTCCATGTCATTTATAGATATACATAAATATATACATACATACTTTATATACATCATTCTGTGTTCTTATATCGGAGCCCGGTTTCTCTTATATAACTAATTGTAATGTTTAAGATGAGCTGCATGATCTAGCCACCCCTTGGACAGTACCATTTCTACTTACCTTCAATAATCTGTGCATCTGCCTGTTGAACGCATGGACTAACAATGAGATGATCCAGTGGTGTTGCATCAGCAGGCACTGACAATGCCATGCTCACATCAGGAATCATACCATCGAGTTCTGCCTGTCAAAAAAAGCAAGATAACATTAGCAAGAGAAGGTGCCTGTCAGAAATTTCAAAACTACCAATACAAAAATTGGTCCACCTTAACTCCTATTGAAAAGATGTTCTTACACTCTTGGGAAGCAGCTTGACAAAGTTAGTAGAAACATGGTAAAAAATTTGTCTCTTCTCCATACTTTGCAACATCAACAAAAAGATATAAACATGTCACCAAAATTCAAACACTTTGAAATAGAGCCAATCGAACAGTCTGTCAAGTTTACCCTCACACTGCCTCCAGTAACCTTTCTAATACCATATAAATCATGACACAAGTTATCAATCAATCAATTTTCCAATACTACTGTAGTAGCATTTCTATGATACCACAAACTATAACATCAAAACAGAACTAGACTAATAACTAAATTTGTGTATATTATCTGACCTTGCAACTGACGGTGCCATAGACATCCCATACATCCTTTGTACTACTTGAGTCATATTGCACGGCACGTATTTGTTCTGATATGACAAACTGCAACTGCGGTTTCACCTTTGACAGGATTGGTTTCCATGCTGGTTGCTAAATAATAATAAAAATATAGGATTCTGATGGTGCTTTTTCGTCGGGAGAAATAATAATACAAACGATGTTTGCCCTACCCAAAGTAACAAGTGTTTTGGATTAAGAGTCATTTGTGACATTTTTTTCACACATATTTGGGATCGTACTGAGCATTCAGTATGATAACATGTCAGGTAGGGCAAACATTGTTCATATTAAAAGTATAGGGATTACTTAGGGATGCAAGGTGCAGAAAATCTATGAAGAAAATAAAACAGATACCGATGTTTGACCTTTGAATTAGGAATATTACATTTGGTTGTCAAGTTGAAAAATTTTGTTTTAAAGAACAAATTTCACTTGTCACACTTGTAAAAGCAATGGAAAGTATGTGGAAGTGTACTATGATGCATAATTCATTAGCAAACCTAGTGTATAACAGGAATGTACAGTTTAATCTTGAATACAAAATTTAGCATCAACATTTTTTGAATACACTTTTCACCAAGTTAATAATGGGCTAATGAATATGGCATTTCTGAAGTCCAATCTCAGTACGAAGAATACCAAGAAAATGTAATATGCTGTAATATCCTGTATGGTTCCCTCATGCAATTAAAGTTAACCAGCACTTACAAAGCCTTGACTTGGAACTTGGGGTGTCTGCTTACTGAGGAGTACTGCTCTAACTGTTGCTGGGTTTGTGTTTATGGGTGTGCCAAATGGAGCAGCCTGTGTAATGTATACAAACAAATCCTGGATCTGTGGTGAAAACTAAAACAATATATGTTATTAATATATGTGCTATAAAAACAATTTACTAATGAATCTATATAAATAAATTAAAACAATACAATCCAAAATCATTACTAGAAAATAAAATCAATAAACTAATAATCAGTTAAATATTACAAATATTTTGGATATTAAATCAGGAATTTTTAAATTATGGTAATATTATTCTTATGCATTTAGTCAGCTAGGCATATTCCATATGCTATATATCAATATATCTGTCTATCAGATTCAATAGACAATGAATAATTATACTATTGTGAATCTGATCATGGTGGAATAACTTGGTCTGATAATAAACAATTTATACAATATAAAGGCATGTTTGCATAGGATTAATTTTAAACTAGACAAAGGGTCACTTTACCTCTGCTAAATCATGCCGTTGTTTACCACTTTTGACACTTGGATTTAAATATGCAGTATGAGACTGTGACTAAAAAATATTTTCTATGCCAAAATTTAAAGCTTTTGGTGCACAAATTTAGCAATTAAATATTTGATTATGCACAATACTGTTGCTCAGCTGTTCTGCTCAGAAAAAACTCACTTGATTATAATTACCACAAGATCTGGTTAATTTACTGAGAAAAAAGTAACGCAGGCTATTATAGTGGACTAGCTTTGTCTTTTTTTGTTTGTTTTTTTTAAATTGAGCAAGTACATGGTTTGGCCAGGGATATGTAAAAAATAACCAAATATGGCTTTTATAAATTACGTATTTTGTAAAGTTAGTGGGAGTTAAGAATGGTTTCCATACAATCGCTACACTGTCATGCAGTGTTTTCAGTGCAATCATAAAGGCTTCCCAATTCGACCGACCAATCAGCATCACCAAAAATGCTAGCGCGATAGCGTGTAGCGATTGTATGGAAACCGAGCTAAACCCAATTGAAATATGTAATCCACTGTTAAATTCATAGTACAGTAACATTAATAAATAAAATACCAAGAAAAAAATACATTATTATAAAACACTTACTGTATCTACATCCCTTGGTACAGGTCCAAGATAATCTGCCATGTTGACGAGTAAAGAAAACCCTTGTGATAAACTTGGACTGCAAAAAGAAAATATTTATTCTGGCTTTTGTAGGCAAATGATAATATTTAATATATATTTTAGCCCAATTATAAGAATAACAAATACTGTACATTGACATTCTCAATAACCCATTCATTACAAGGATGAAGCATCACAGGTATAAACTATTTCTACAGAATACATATGCATCTCGGAAGTTGTTATGCATATACTTTTTTTAACTTAGTGTTGATCCTACAACTTACATGTCAATCAGTGGTGGACGTGCCTTACATCCCTGCTCTACTAATGGTAGGCAACAAAACAGCAAGCTGTTCTGATGAAGAGAAAAAAACAAAAGTAACTTTAAATAATAAACATATAAAAGTTAGCTCAATGATTAATATGGTTAATGCAATCTTCAGCCCTGTCCAGAATATAAAATTTGATTGGACATTCCCCATGTAAAGGGGGATAAACTTGACAAGAGAAATCTTTTATTTTAACCTCCTATTGCCATGTGTACTTGATTAACTCTTTTTGTATATACTTTTGGAATTTGGCAATAAAAGTGAAATGAAATGAAATAGTGTCATGATGATTTAATTCCTTCTCCAAAAAAGGTTTTCAAAGTAACACCTTGTAAAAGGTTCAGGTACAGGGCGGAGATATATACTCAATGGATTGACAGCTCTAGATTTTTTTTTTCTTTTTTGCAGATAGTACATCTTTAATAAAAATTAAATAATATTTTGTCATAGAAAAAATAAATGTAAAAAGTATATATAAATTAAATATTTCTTTTTACACAAAATATTTTGAATAACATGAAAATAGTTTAATAGATAGAAGAATAGATACAAACCTGTTCAAAGATAACAACAGGCCACAGGGCACCATCTTTGGTTTTCAATTCAAACACTGGCTTCTGGAATTCCTTGCTACAACTATCCCTGGATTCTACAAACTGTTGGATTAATGAATTAGCAATCAATAAAAATTCAACAAAATGAAAATAGTAGTAATAAAGACAACTAAACACAATAAAATTAAAACAATAGATAAAAAATATGATCAGGTGAAAGTTACATGTAAAAAGTTACTAGTAAAAAATATATAATGACAATACAGGAAATATTTTCCAGTGTCTTAATATTGGGAAATAAAACCTCACCTAAAATGAATTTACAGACTGTTGGCATCATCTTATATATATTATTCATGGTTGATATGACAATTGTATGGACTCGAGTAAATTTTCAATTTGAAGAATGTCAATATTATAGTAATGTTGGCTCATGGTAGCCAACGAGACAATCTAGGGTAACTGTAAGCAGTGACATGTGATGCAGGCCTCCAAACTCTCCACCCACTGCTCTCTCAACCTTCTTCTCAGAGAGACCTCTGGTCTCCAATATGGACCTAATCTGTCTCTCTATTGAGTCAACTAAACAGGTGCACAAGCACTAGTGCAATTTGTCTGTTCAGTCCCTCTCAGTGTCTAGTTCTGTAAATGTAAAAACACTGAATCCTATATTCTGGCCCCCAAAATATTTCTAATTACTTAATTTAACATTTCCATTAAATGTACCTTTCTTGTGCTACTTTACCTTGTTAAAAAATATGTATTTTTTTCTCAAAGTGAGGAGAAATTTAATGAAATGGAAATAAGAATTAATATTAGGACCTGTTGTTGTGGATGACGTAAACCAAGCTGATCTACCAGTGCCCTGTAGAACTCCTTGTCATCCGGAATTGGTACATGTTCTTCGGTATTAAAAATCACTGCTCTGCGTTCAACGGTACTAAACGTTCTAAGAATAAAAAAACGCATTAGTAAGGGTCACAGATAAACTAAGCAGCAGCACTTTTGCACAGTGAAACTGTAAATTAGGCCAAAATTATTTTCATTTTAAATAAAATAATTCTCAGCCGCCCATGAAAGAGACAATGTTCATGTTGATGTTCAGTCAAGAACCCACACAGTGCCTCTGGACCTATCGGTGGAGCCAGTGAAAGTAGATGAACCTGGAGAAAACATAATAATAATATTGGTCGACTTATACGACGCATTTTATAGAGACCTATGCACATAATAATATTACCACTGGTCATTGGATCAAGCACATATGGAACCCATATAATTAAGACTAATTAAAGTGAGCTTTCTGCTGTTCAGACACTTGGAAATAAAGTGTTTCAATATGGAAGCCTTTGCTGTTTAAAGCGTGTTCATGTTGGACTCCGAAATACTGCAATTTGGCGACGAGGATGGGATTGTCTACTCTTAAATATTTATGAAGAGTTTCATCGGAGTTTAAGAACATATTGAGAACACGATGACAGTGCTTATCGGCAACATAGGTGAATACAAAGAGGGATATGAAAAGTTTGAATTCAACCTGGAACGATGGGAGCAGTCTTCATGGCAAACGCTATTTCTAAAGTAAGGGATGTTCTTGCACATGTACCATAAAACTAAACGGAAGGGAAACTCCCCAAAGTTGGAAAGTCAGTCCCAAATAACTTAGGGCAAATATCATTTTGTTACCAACCTTCAGTTGATAGATAGGACTTTTTGAATTGCATCCTTGCTTCATATGTATATCCCATCCCTACTACTCTGTAAAAGAGGTGTGTCTTCATGTTGTTTTACCATCTATCACTTTAATTGTCAATAGAAGTCTGGAAGAGGGGAATTTTCCCGATACTCTGAAGATTTGTCATATCAGACCTCTAATTAAGAAGCCTTGCTTAGATCATGAAGAGTTCAAAAATTACAGACCAGTATCAAACTTGAAGTTCCTTGGAAAGACGATTGAACGCCTTGTTTCCAGACGCCTTGCTCATCATATTAATGCATACAACTTACTTGATCCTTTTCAGTCCGCATACCGGCCACACCACAGTGTTGAGACTGCACTGCTTCGTGTCTCTAATGATATTCTCCAAGAGATGGATAAAGGACGACTTACTGCACTCATTTTATTGGATCTTAGTGCTGCATTGGATACGGTTGATCACACTTTACTATTGGATCGCCTCAAGCATTATATAGGTCTAGAAGGAGACGCTCTAAGCTGGTACTCCTCCTACCTCTCTCGTCGTCCACAAAGAGTTTGTGTTGGGAACTCCATGTCTGACTTTTTCTGTCTTGACTATTCCGTTCCTCAAGGGTCAATTTTGGGACCTCAGTGGTTCACAATTTACATGCTACCAATTTGTGAAATTGTATCCAAGTTCAACTTGTCTTACCATATTTATGCTGATGATACACAGATCTATATTTCCTTCAAACCTTCCGAGGAAGTTGATGTAAATGTAAAATCTCTTAAAAATTGTATTTTGGAGTTGAAGACCTGGATGTCCGAAAACTTTCTAAAATTAAATGAGGACAAGACTGAATTCATCATCTTCGGTTCACCTCAACAAAGGAAGAAATGCCAAGACCTCCACTTCAACATTGGTGAATGTCAGATCGATCAGGTACCTCCAGTTGAGAATTTGGGTATTACACTTGATTCTTCAATGACTTTGAGCAGGCATATTTCCAAAATTACTAGCTCCTCAACATTTCACTTGCGCAATATAAGAAGGACTGGATTTACCTCTCAGCACAACTGATTCATGCAATGATTTGTTACTTCATATCTTGACTTTGGGAATTCTCTCTTTTTTGGTATTTCTAAGAGATCCATGCATTGCCTTCAACTGTTGCAGAATACATCTGCTAGGATCATTACAGGAACAAAGAAATTTGAGCACATCACTCCGATTTTACAAGAACTTCATTGGCTACCTGTTTCTTTCAAGATCTTGCTCATTACATTTAAGACTCTGAATGATGAAGGTCCTGGGTACATTCGTGAACTGCTTGTGTGGTACGTGCCATCACAAACTCTCCGCTCTGGTACTGACAAACTTCTGCTTGTTGAACCTAGGTCTACACATTCATGGGGTGATCGATCGTTTGCCGTTGCAGCTTCACGCCACTGGAATAAACTGCCAATAAATATTCGCTTGTGTCAGTCTACTGCTTTGTTCAAAAAAGCTCTCAAGACGCATCTGCTGTCGGCTGCTTTTTCCTAGTTCCCTGGTTCGCTTTGCTTGCTTGCTTAATTGTTTTAGTTAGATACTCCCATTACTTGAGCACCTGTGAGTAATCAATAGGCGGGCCCCTGTGCCTTAAATTGCCTGTAAACGGTCGTGCGGTGATGGTGTGGTGTTTCTTTTCTTGTAGCTTTAGGTTCATGGTAATTTTTGGTTTCTTCCTGTAGCGCCTTGTTGAGCACTATTGCAGTGGATTTGTGCGTTTATAAATCTTATTATTACTATTATTATTATTATTATTATTATTATTACTGTATATGCTAAATAACACCTCTGTGCTGTGATCCCGATCGTCAACACTAGTTGGGCCCGATCCGCTGGAAATGGGCCCAATCGTCTGTCTCCCAAAATGACAGGCTGCTTAAACAGTCCGGCCTTACTAGGCCAAGGCCTAGCTAGATTGTAGCCTAGCTAGGCCCACGGTATTACCTTGAGAAAACAACTTTATCTGATGATGTGATTCCGGGTAACGGTACGACCCACACTGCACGAATGCTCATATCTAATTACAATCACTTGTACAAAAGTGAAGATATTAACAATGGAAAAACTCTGTCCACCTTCCTGACTGATTTAGCTAGTCCTAGGCTTAGTTTAGCCTAGGGCTAGGCCCAAGCATGCACATTGTTAAGCTGGCTCAGCAGAGAGAAGAGCAACAGCGAGAACTGGCCCTTAGTAGACATCAGATACCAGTCACGCATGAAATGTCATAAGTCTAGACCAGGGTTGCCAGATAGTCGACAGGCTTCACGGCCAAACACACGCCATCTCACGGCCAAATTCGGCCAAACTTTTTTTCGATATCGGCCAAACTTTTTTTCGATATCGGCCAAAATTCGGCCAGATTTTAATCCGATTAGAAGACAACAGTGTTGCCTAACAATATTTGAAATATTACAAAAATTATACGAAAATCAGCGCTCATTCGTTTGAAATTGAAGAAATTCAAATGATATACACA
>NW_022685291.1:1776497-1793367 GCF_011630105.1 Anneissia japonica
GAGGGTGAGGGATGTTCATGATTTATTTTAGATCTAAGTTGTATATTCTTTAGTTAAGTTCTTTCATTTGTTTAGCTTTAAGTTGTTGTTTTACTCTTTGTTCATAAGTTCTTTCATTTGTTTAGCTTGAAGTTGTTGTTTTTACTATTTGTTCATTAGTTTAAGTTTGACTGCGCCACTTTCTTGTGTGCTGCCACTGATGTAAAAGTGTAATGTCAATAAATATTATTATTATTATTATTTAAGGGGTGTCTTCGAAGAAGTCTCTGCAAAACTTGCTTGAAATTGGAGGTGCCATCGGACCGGAATGATCACATCGAGCATTTATATATGGCGCTCTACATAAACAACACTGCGACACCTAGGGCTATACAATTCAAGTGGGCAATAATAAATTAATTAAAGTACTTTATTTAATTTATATTCAAAAGAATTTCAAAAGAGATAGAACCTCCAATAGTAAGATGGAACATATACAAAAACACACAATATGGTACAAACAATGAACTGTCTTCATAAAGCTTAAACGAGGATAAACCTTATCAATATATTTCATCCGAACCATTTAAATTATTAAATGTAACTGTTATCTTTTAAATAAACTCTCTTGTCAAATCGGCAGAATCGGGGAATAGATTAAGTGTTTAGTGCAAGTACAAACAAAGGTACACGATTAGAATCAAATATAGAATTTAAGCTAACAAAAACAAAATATCCAAAAAAAGTCTACGTTATATTAGACCTATATTGAAAAAAATGTAAACTTTTCGAAATTCGGCCAAATATAGTTTGGCCGTGACTTTCCAAATGCTACGGCCAGGCAAATTTTTATACGGCCAGATTTGAGGAATCTGGCCGTCAAATAGGCCAAATGGCAACCCTGGTCTAGACGTAAGTAAGTGCGTATGATGCATTAGTAGCGATACGATTGATTGGTCGAAGCCTAGAAAAGTTGACCAATCGTGTTCATCGACGTTTTGGGAAACCCCCTGACCTTTCGCAAAGGAAGTTCTTTTATATCAACAAACATTTTATTCATGACATTCAGAAGAAGAGGTATTTGTTTGGGCATAATCAATTACAGAATGTAGATTACAACAAGGAAGGAAGCCTAAAAACTCAAAATGGCTAAATCAACCGATAATCGAGGCACTGCTAGTAAAAATGACACCGAAATCCCTAAAAAAAGTATGTCTGTCTGTCGTATATTCCTAGGCTGTCTTGTTGTCATCGTTGCTGTTTCGCTAGGGTTTCTTTTCCGGGAAAGACGTCAACGTGTTGCGGAGATGGAAGAGATTTTCGCCACGCACTTTGGTGAAGAAGCCTTGAATATGTTTAAGTCCTTTGATCGTAACGCAGATGGATCTATTGATATCTTTGAGTTTGAACCAATAATTGCCAGGCTGATGGAAACGGTAACTTTTCTGATAACTTCTAAAATAACAACTCCCTGTTCTAACCTTACCATAGTAGTATGCTGCTGTACGGTCGTCATATCTCAATTGAAACAGGACCTGTGTACTGTACAGTAATACTGTACAGTATAGTATAGTATAGCATAGGGATAGGCCTTATATCCTGACAAGCCAAAGAGCTGGCCTAACCAGGTTGACAAATGTTTACTTTCTACTTCAATACTCTGTGTAGTCCAAAGGTTTAGATGTTCTGCGTTTAATAGCTTTACATAACATTGTTAGGCCCAATAAAAAAAAAAATTAATTTATCACCCTCGCGCGCATGCTTTCTATGGTACTGGAAAAAAAAAAAAAAAAATTTTATTTTATTTATTTATTTTTTTCATTTATTTTATTAAATAGTTAGTAGATATTGTTTGCATTATCTAAATCATGTTTTACTTTGAATATCAATGCACCAGCAAACAACCCAAGGGTAATATTTGGCTTTAGCAAAATAAAAAATTTTAAAAAAAAGCCCCCCTCCCTAATCACTTTTCCTGCCCAGATAGGGTGATAAACTAATAATATTTTTTATAAGGCCTTAATTTGACTTCATATCAGAATGTCAGGCTAGATTTCCTGCAATTGTAAGCAACTGAAAAAATAAAAAAATAATAATTTGAGAAAAAATATCAAATTTGTCCCATCTAACTATAGAGAAGTATTTCTTCCATGATCTAATTAAGACTCCCTATAGCATGTGAGAGAAAATAATAAGTATAGAGGAAAATTAAATTAATATTCTTATTTGGAGGTAAGCTGATTAAAATATTTCATTTTTTGAATCTCCATAATGTAAGTTTTCCACTGATTTTTTTTTGTATGTGATAGGCCTTCAGTGTCTATAAATTTTTTTTGAAATCATGTATTGTACCCCACTCAGTCGGTGAACATACTGTTTAATGTGTAATAATCTAAAAGAAAGAATAGACAACTGCCTCATAATATTACTATAGATTTTTTATGGTCATAACATATCCAGGGAGTAGGACTTGTCTCTTCTCTTTGCTTTATACACTGAATTCTGTTGAATGTGTTGTTTATGTGGCTTGGAATGTGTAACTGGCATTATATTATTGCACTTAAGTAATTGTTATTTACTTTTTTAAATTCCTTTAGGAAGCAAATGAACCATTCTCATTGGAAGAAGAAGAAATTGATCCTGCAGAAGAGGTTCTAACTATTCAAGCATTCTTTCAGCCTTTACTCCAAGAAACCATGTCCAAAAATAAAGACTCTTACTTCTCTGTAAGTGTGTTTTTCTTTGTATCTGTATTAATACCTTTTAATATGTGTCATTTGTTGTATTTGTATGAATATTTTAACATTAGCACAAAGGGCTAATTTATCAATATCTAAATCTATATAATATTGTCTTTGAATTTTTCTCCTAACATGCAAGGATTTTCCTGACTGAGAGGCAAAGATGTTGGACAGAGGAGGTCTGACAATTTCTAGCAGAGACTAGCGGGATCTAGTACTGGTTATGCACTTGTTAATTGTAGTCATAGCTGGGCACTAGCCAGTACTGAGCCGAGGATGTACGCATAGTTGTGTCCCCATAGTGCAGGGACGTACCTAAAATTTACCGGTAGATGTAACAGGCTTACATGTTAGAGTAGCTGCGCTTTCGGGTGTGTAGGCCTAGTCTAGTGCTGTCAAACCGGGTCTGGTCCTGCTAGCCTACACTAGGCATCGCATTCAGCCAATACTGTCTGTTAATGTTAATTAACACTTTATTTTCCATTTTAAAATAGGAATTTGTTTTTTCTTTCCAGCAGTCTTGGTTAAAAAGAATAAAATGACATAAAAAATCACAAGACAAAACAACTTGGCAATGGCGAGGAATACGTTAAGATGTTAATAAGTTAAAATAGTAAAAAGTCACAATAAAACTCACTGTTTAAAACTTTTAATTTTACCATGTGTATCTCAGAAACAGGCTGGCCATTTTAGCAAAGATTAAAACTACAAAAACCAACCATTTTGCTATAAGATGATGACATTATGCTAATTAAATAAAACAGGTGTTATGTATACACAAGGTACAGTATGCTTATTCCTCCATGAATTAAGTGCAAGAAACACGAACATAATTATATTATATAATGCTATATGAATAACAAGGAATATGCACCTATTATATTTATACAAGTTGATGGATATTGTGAAGCACATATAAAATATTTGGACTAATTAAATTAAACATGTGTTATGAATACACAGGTTACAATATATGCTATGCATTATTTAGTAAACCTATTAAATGCCTTTAGAATTATTCAAGGTGAATATGTTAGATTTTCAAATAACAGACTGACGAAAGAAGAAGACTTATTTTCAGTGGGGTCTTTCTGATTGAACAGTACACTGGGAGACAATCCCCTACTCTCAATCGAACAGTGTACTGCGTTCTTTAACGTGCACATGGGCCATAAATGCACACGGGACCAACAGCTTAAACATCTCATCTGAAAGAGGGTAACTTGTATTTCAGCCCTCTAGCTGAAACACAAGGAGAGGCAGTGATGAGAATTGAACCGGGACCTACAGATCTCCATGGTTCAGCGCACACACAGTGGCTACCACCAGATTAGCTGACTGAGCTAAGCTGCTCTCTATATTATTATTTAGTAAACTTTTAGTTTATTAATGGCAGGAGGACCATGTATGTAGGTATCCCCATCATATGGACAGATCTACCAGGTGATAAATACTCAATAGAGCAATAAGAATCAGGGTAATCAACTTTGGGTGGAGGGTAATATTAGAATATGGTACTGTACATTTCTACAAGGTTCAACTCAGGTCCTACAACTGCTCTCCAGTCAGGGTGGTAAGACAAACGCCAGGGAAAATCAGCAATTTTGATTAGACTTATTAACTGATAGATATACTTATTAATCAATTAAACTGATCTATTTCCACTTTTTTCGTAAAAAAAAATCCTGATGACATCGCCCAGGCTGCCCATTATTCATGCGTACAACCTGTAGCTGAGCTATGGACCTGGTTCTTAAAAAACATGTGTCACTTTTTTTTAGAGTATTTTTGTAACATATACTGAGCAGGCCGTATGGTAATACATCAACTATTGTAAAACATCATTTTTAAAATATCATTTTTACTGTTAAAGCAATGTTTAACTACTACTACGTACGTTAATATTTATAAAATCCCATGGTGACAAATATAAATGATAAAGCATGGTTTAATTGATATATTTAGTTTAAGTATGAATGTAAATGCAATGATGATTATATATATTTGGCCTGTAGCTTCCGACGCGTCTCTAGCTCCTGCCAAGCTCTCACATGCTTCTCCAATTTAGACCTAGACTAGACCTTCAAGTACCTAGGTCTTATCATCCAATATATCAGCGGGGCATTTTACCAGTACTACGGCAGTAAGTGGCAGGGACTTAGCTGGGGATGTACATAAAATGATGCCCTGCATTGCGGGAGGTGGCCAGGACTTTCACATGCATGTAACCGTTTTGAAAATTACATCCAGCTAAGTCCCCGTTAGGCTGGGTCTGGAGGGGGGAGACTATAATTGACAAGTGCATTATAGCCCCTTGGTGCCTAAATGGCTAGGAAATTTTGGTTATTTAAAAACTATTATCAGAAATTTTATACAGTATTATGCCTAAAAAGTCCTTTCATACTCATCAGTGCTTGGCCTCTTCCAAGGGCACTGTTATTTTACTGGAATTAGAAGTGCTCATGCAACAATATCTAAGATGCTCTTTTAATTTGAGGTGTAAAGATATCTGTGATCAATTATTAATTTTTTATATCACATTATTTTATCAACTATCAGCTTACAAGTAATTTTATCATATCTCAAATTGAAGGCAAATGCAGATTCTTTGACTGGATTGGATAATTGGCATGACCTTCAGAAGCATATAGAGGGGTTTGCTGTGTCAAAGTTCAGAGCATTTCTACCTGATCAAATAATGCCTTTAGGGGAAGCATACACGGTGATTGCATCAAATCTGAACCTGTTTTCGAGTCAACTGTCAAGCAATCGATTCTATCCACCAAAGGTCAAAGGCAAAGAGGTCATCATTTACCAGTTGCTGTCGATGTTTCATGAGCGGCCATTTGTACGCTCTAGGTTTGCACCCCAAGGAAGCGCAGCTGTCATTAGAGCTCAGAATGAACTCTATTTTGATATTGCATTTAGGTAAAATTTGCTTTCATTTCTTCACTAAGCTATCAGTGTCTTGATAACAGAAATAAACATTAGGTTTCACTTCCTAAAAATGTAAATCATAATTTTTTTTATATTGCTGTTAGTCTACCAAATGCGAGTAAATTTACTCTATGGTATAATAATAATAATAATAATGAGAATAACGAGAAAATAAATTTTATTGTTAATAACCACTACTGTTTCATTCAGGATCCATGCAGAATTTCAGTTGAACAAACCACCGTCAAATCCATTTTGGTTTACTCCTGGACAGTTCACTGGTAACATCATAATGAGAAAAGATGCATCGCACATCCATTCCTTCCATATGTATGTGCCAACTAACAGAAGCCTAAATGTTGGTAAGCCTAAATTTATAATATTATAAATGTTTTGTAACATTCCATATTCACAAAGATGGAGCATTATTAACCTGCATTAATATATGCATTGAATTTATGAATATTTCCATGGGACAAATCTGTTTTTTTTTTAAATGTTAATCGACAGATATGGAATGGCTAAATGGCCCCAGTGAGACTGAGAACATGGAGGTTGATATTGGCTTTATGCCACAGATGGAACTAACCGTGGAAAGACCTTCAGAGCAGGTAGGTACCCAATAAATAACAATAATAATTAAACATACGCCTAGTACAGTGAATGGTCACAAGAAAACCCAGCTAATGCTATGTGAATGTTTAAATAGTTTAATGTACAAATATGTACATGATCTGTTAGAATATGTTCATCCCTTCTAATTGAAGTATTAGTGTTTCTAAAGGATATTTGCAAATGTGTGATGTATTTTTTACATGTACATTCTTTACTGAATTATTGTATTAGTTTAGTAGACAATTTTTGGCAAACATTGCGTGGAAGTGCACTTTATTGTGAAGATCTGATCCTCTGATAACACTGCTAGCTAGTATAGTGCCCTCTCTTGATAAAAATAGAGGATATTCTTCCTCCGCCTCTCATATAGACCCCAAAGCTCGTGTTTTAATTGCACTGATCCTGATAACACTGCTAGCTAGTATAGCGCCCTCTCTATATAATTTTGCCAACAAATGAAGTTGCAGGAACCACAAACTAATGTCAATTCTGCCTCTGCCTTTCATATAAACCCCAAAGATCATGTTTGTAAATAAACATAAATTATTTTAGTAGTCCATCGGATGAGGAAATTACCCAAGAACAAGCCATGGAAGCATTAGAGGTCAAACTGTATCCATTTAAAAAGGTGAGGTCCATGTGTTTGTGATACAGTATATATTTTATCAGATAGTTGCATAAATACAGTTAGTGGTATTAAATCATTATATAACAAAATTTAATATTATCAAATGCCTTAAGTAATGTTAAAATATCAATAATTTTCATAAATACAGATAATTATGATTTTTTTTTGTTGTTCATATAATATAGAAAACTGAAAGTTCTCATGCTCTATAATTGTGGTTAAAAAAAAGGTGTACCTGAAACGTATGACTCTTCAGATACTATGCAGTATAACAAATTACATTAAATATTTGTATGAACTCTACCCCGTAGCAGAAGTTGAACTCGCAACATTTAGGTTGATGATTTTTTATCCTTTGTTTATTCTTGCTTAAGAGAATTTTGCTTCTTTTTTATGATTGTGAATTTGTGATGGATGGGGTGGGGTTTGGGGCATCCCAATTTCTGGGAGACATCCATGAGTTCTGGGAGACTTGGGACCCTTGACTACTGAAGCAGCCGTAAAGAAGTGCTTAGAAACTTTATACTCAGTATTTACATCTTTCCACTACAGGGCCTGAAATGAGCTATATCATCAGGATAAGTTCTACTCTTCTGAAAGGTGCAATGGATTCTTCAAATGGCACGCAAGCCGCTGGACCTCCATGTTAAGTCTTTATTCGAGTAGACTCTGTTCTACCAACTGAACCCTGGAAAAGCTTCTTAGATCTGCACCTATTCTAAGGCTGTAGTCAACAGTACCCCGCCTTACCACTTGGCCCCTTGACACATGAAGCGCATAGGCTTTCTTGCAATGTATGTGACTGCTAAATTATAGTTTATATAATAAAAATTCTTCTTAATTTTTGGATATTTCAGGTAAAATACTATCCATTTGAGGAAGCATTTCAAAAAGCTGAGAGTGAGAAGAAGCTTGTGCATTCATTGCTACTGTGGGGTGCTTTGGATGATCAGTCCTGCTGAGGTAACAATGCCAATCAAGGCTTATCACCTTTTACTTAATCACTGTCCTATATCTCATAACTTCTTTTATATTTTGTAATGCTGTTATTTTAATAAATATGTATATCTCTGTATATAAAGTTTAAAACATGTTAGAAACCACTGCAGTCTTTACTAAATATTTAATACCTTGTTTTCAGTGCCTAATGTTAAAAAACATTTGTTTTCCTGCATAGAATTTCTCTGGATTTACTGATAATTCTGATATCATACAATGTAATTTTTTTCACACTTTATTTTGGTTAATAAATATCTGATCTTATTTAATCAATTCTATTATTTATCTCTTTTTTTTTCCTGTACAGTAATTGCTTTTTTTGTTTATTTCTGGTTGTTTTAAATATATTTTTTTCTGGATTTTTCTAATGAAATATATTTTAATTTAATTTAAATTATATTTCATTGTATTCTTTAATTGGCAGGCTGTGATTGGCAGACACCTGTTGTTTGGGTGTGTAATAAAATGAAATAAAATGTATTTAAGCAAGGCCTTGGTCACAATGTTATAATGGGTTGCCTTCACAATATTTTTAACTTTTATGATATCTTTTTTTCTAGAGAATATTTAATTTTATTTTGTTTGTTTGAATTTTGGCAATATGAATGTCCATTTTTTCTAATTACTATACTGATTCCTTTTAATTATCTCATCCAAAGAACTCTAGAGTGTGTTATTGTATGTTTCATGAAAATTTGAAGAATATTATTCCAAATTAAGCATATCAAATAAATATTTATACTTCATAGTTCAGGACCTAGTTGTCCAATTATTAAGGTAATGTAATACCATGCATATTTTAAACAGACTGAGAGGAGCCATGTCCATTTGTTCATTAGAACATCATTAGATGTTATGATGTTCTAAATAAAGCATGGAATATTGATTAAATATGACTTCTCTTTATATCCTATTGGGAGTGTGGATGGTATGAAATTAATCAGTATACAATATTTGGTGCATGACCATTGAATAAAATTTGTGCAGTAAATGTTGGTTATCTTGTACTGTTTTTCAAAATAAGGTTTCTAAATTATTCAAATTCTTGAAATTAAAAATCGTTTGTGACATTATTTCTGAATAAAATACAAACTAGGAATTATGTTTATAAAACTATTGTAGCCTAATAATAAACCAATACTAGGGCTTGTAAACATACACCCTCATATATAGAGAGAAGCATGAATACAAAAATTAAAATATTGTGTACAAATTGTAATGATGTTCATGCATTTTTATAGCACCTTTCACAACAAAACTGTCTGAAGGTGCTTTTAAGCCACTAAAAAACTACAGAAAGTGAAATGATGTTTGTGTTGCGAAATAACAACTATAAATGAATTGATTATTATAGGTTCGGGGCGGACTCTTCGAGAGAGTGCTCTCGAGAGTTCGCCCATCCTGCAGCTCCTTGGAGACCGTTTCATCAGCAGTTGGTCGCTGGTAAATGAATTGAAGGATTTGCAGAAAAATGCAGTCAACCAGAATGCTGCTAAATTTGCTTCACTTTCTTTAGATGCTTATACGTGAGTAAACATTGCTATTCGATAAATTTGGAACTGTATTGTGGTAATGCTATAAATATATATAAATCAATTGCGAAACGTTAAGGATGAATCTGCAAATATAAACAAATAAGTGCCACAACCAGGATTTGAACCCAGGAGCTTCTGCTGCCTATGCAGTTGCCTTAACCAACTACACCATTGAGGCTTTGATTGGATTTCAGATCCGATTAAAGCATTTAATTCTTCACAGTCATGCAATATTGTATGCCCTTTTCTTATAGGCTATAAGCATTTTACGACAAGACATGACCGTGGGTGTGTGTGTGTGTATGTGTGTGTATATGCACCCTCCTAAATTGTATTGAGAAAAATAATTGTATGTATTATTTTTATCATTATAAACATAGTACCAGTCCATATTCCCAAAATTTTTGCACCTCAGCCCCAACTATTTGTAAAAAATGTATTTTATAATATTGCAATTTTCGAAGCTGTTAATTTTGGGGGCCTTGAAGGTGACTTTGATAATAGCCTTATTCACAAATAGCAAGAGCAATGGTAAATCCTCTAAGACGCCACCAAGAACATGTATGCCATAGTCGCATAGTACAATCTTGAATTTCATACTCCTAAATTATTGCGCTATTTCATCATGTGATTAATAAATTTGTATATGCGTCTTATTAAATCGTACCGTCATTATATTGCATTTTGTTAAAAATGTACTGACACGGTAGGATTGTTATAGTATGCCGTGACTTCTTGACTTTGTCATAAAACTGTAATAACTTGTAACCCTGTACCAATGTTTATTATATTGACAGCGACTTGACAGTGTCATAGACCGCAATTGACATTGTGCGAATTGCCCAGATAAATCAAGGTGTTTCTACTTTGAAAATCATGATCTACTGTAGCAAACATCATGTACGTGGAATAGAGGCACGTAGTATAATGGCCCAACTAATTGCCAAGCTTAACATGAAATCTGTCAAGGCCTGAAGCTTTGTTATTTGAAAAACACATCATTAGTAGAAATTGGTGTCAAATGTCAGATTACATGGTTTCTTAGAAAATCACGTTGATGACTTTCAGAATTTGTTTTCATTATTAGAAAATCCATTTTTCTGTCCTTAAGTAATTATTAGGTGTTATCTTAATGGTTCTCCAAAATTTCTTTGAATTGTATTTCCTTGATAGTACCAACAAATGTCTTTGTATCAGATTAGTATATGTCTCAGACCCTCTCAATCTGCAAAGCATCCAGCTAGTATGAAACATTTTTTATCTATATTGGTAGTGCAATATGAATCATTTAATTTATAGTATCTTTATAAATAGTTTTTAACAAACTTGTTGTATATTTATATTTATTGATACAGTCATTGTCATTATTTTGATGTTTAATTGGTTTAGTTACAGAGAATGACAATATATTTTCCAAATAAAATAAGATTTGAATTTTCTAAGTATAAATAAAAAGTTGAATACTGCTGAAATATATAGCCTATGCTCATAAAATATAAATCAAGTTTGAAAATTGTTCATCAAAATTTATGTGAATTGTTATTTTCTGTTTTCCAGATTTCCTGTGGAAATTTTGGTCCAGTTTCCTAACGGAACTGTTATAAATCATATAAATGCTAATGATTTGCTAGACGAAGGCCATGAACAACAGGAGGCCAATATTCTAGGGTTAGTTATCATTCATTATTTTCCAACATAAACTTTGGGAACATAGCCTTACAAAACCAATTTAATTAAAAAATAATATACACTTACGGTATACTGACAAATTCATTACCAAACACAAGTTTATTATTGTTATCTACATTCAATCAGTCAACCAAACTAAGCTTTAACAGTGGTGACACAACATTGCATCTAAAGGAACTGTATTTTACTAAGTTACAGTAATACTGTATATAAAGCCATAAAACATAAGATTTATCAATTTATTATTATAGTAATACAGTAATAATAAGAAATATGTGCTTATTATTAATACTGGGATAAGGCTGACCAAATTTTAAGTTTGCATCCAGATAGTAGTTAATTATATCTGAATAAACAGCAAGTCCTAAAAATACATAATAATCCGGGAAGGGAATATAGGTTAAGTATAAAATTTTTTTATTTTTTTTTTATTTTTTTTTTTTATGGCTTAATGGATTAGTTCTGCCTGATGCATAATTATCAACTATACCAAAGCCTGAGGCCTACTGTTGCTACCATTTCACACATAACATCATCTATGAAATAATAATTTTTTTGTTTATTTACAGTTTATTTACAGACCAGCTAACGAGTAGCTATGACAAATTTCTGAGAGATAGTCTTGTCAAAGCCCAGATGACAGTTTAAGTATTTAAACAAATTATTTTAATTTGTATGTTATTTTCAAATATGCCAATATCTTTCACATTTTTTGTACCTTTTTTTTTCTTACAATTGTTTATCCATTTAAATGTTATGATCATAGTCAACCGTGGTCTCAAAAATCAACTTATTACTTAACCTCACAATGGCAACAATACACCTTGTAAATTTAAACCTTTTGTGTATATACATTTCAAATATTAATAACAAAATAATAGCTGTGTGTATTAATTAGTAGTTTTTAAATTAGCTACTATATAATATTTATTCCGAAATTGCTTATGAAACAACGGCACCTATCAGTTTGATGGTGCTTCCAAACACATACATAAACAACATCTCAATCAATCAAAAGGCACAGTATGAATTTGACACGTGATAAAATATTTTATTTTTGTGTAATTTTTGCAGCTGTATTAGTGGTCTTGTCTAAAGTTAGCTGAGCAGATATGCTATAGTTTATCGTCAAGTGTTGTTGCTATCTAGTCAAATAATCTAGAAGTTGTATTAATAATACATTATGACTAACCAAGTGAAACAGAGATGCAGGGGTGGTGCCAGTAAAGTACAGGTGCACCATTATTGGACATAGATTTTAAATTTGAATTTAAAATAGTAAGCAATGCAAAACCAAATATAAATATTACAACAAAATTATAATGAATAATGATGATTGTAGCTGCATTTTAGTTTGTGGCATCATTGAAACAAGGTATGCAGATTGATGACGTCATTTATTTTTCAAAATAACATTTTTCCAATCATAATGCCAGTAACATTAGGCGACAGAATTCGCTAGCTGATGTTGGCAATTCCTGTCAAAACCTTCGCAAACCACCAGAGTATTTTAGTGTGACACACAGCAGGTCACGATCCACAGTTTGCAGAAGGTTGATGTAAATAGTGCGTAAGTTTGTCTTCTGTGCACCAAGTAAAGTAATCAAATTGCAAATAACATCTCTATTTGTTTACACCATTGAAATTTAATATTGCCACAATTAATTAGATCTCTAATAAAAGGAAATGGGTTCATCTACGAATGATCTGTTACAGATCGAAATATTTAATTGCAATGGCATGTGTTTCTTTATATTATGTAGTATGATTTATATTTAGTTATAGTTCTAATTAAACTAGAATACAATTTGATCAAAACATATTTTTATGTGACGATGTCTTCATGATGATTGTTCTTTAAAGTATAACATTATGCAGAGAACAGTTTGATATTTTATACTGACAATCACATAGAAAGATTTTTTGGTCTCTGGATGTTGAGTTTTATACATCAGGGCTTCCAAATTTTTAATAATTATAAAATCGTAAAGGGTGTCTAGTTTTGTAAATCTGTCTTCTGTCACTAGATTTTTATGTTTAATGTATCGTTATTTTAAGGAGTACTTTTTGGTAAGCTAAGGAATAAAATATTAAGATTACTTGTTTTTATGTGCTAATTTTTTTTGTTCTATTTTTAAACTTACTGTCATGATCATAATGACAATCATCATCATCTTCTCTATTATCATTACTGTTGTCATCGTAATCAATAAGCAGCTTTCGATTTGGAAGACGCGGCGTTCTACGACGGACAGTGGAGCGTGAAACCGTACTGCGCATGGGAATACATGGAGAAGTCGTTCGTTGTGTGGATTTGACAATGGGCTTTAAGCGATTTGGCATTGTGTTGACTACGGCAACATGAGTTTTATAAATATGCGCTCGCTGGGGGGTGCCTGCATAAGTAATCACGCGATACGAGGGAGTGCATCGTCCTGTAAATCGAAACAGCTTTGCTGTTGAGAATGGGAAGTGTGTAGTACGACGTTCATGGTTGACTGAATTCCCCACCGCAGCTTCCCGCATCGCCCATTTCGAAAGCTAACTAATAGGTACACTTAGGACATCAATGGTCATTATCTGCCACAATTCTCTGGCTGCTGTGAGAATATCCAGTGCTATTTGGAATGTTAATTTTCACCAAAACATTCCCTGCGGCGGATGCAGGATTTGGCGGTAGGGGGTGTATGAGAATCCACACCAACTCAGCTCCACCATGGTTGTTGCTGAGGTGAGACAATTTCAGAATATGGACCCCAAGGTGCCCGGAAATTGCACTCCCATACTTTGAAAATCTTACCTGTACTATTTTTTTAAATACAATGTAGGGGCTGTCTCTTATACACATCTAGATGTGTATAAGAGACAGATTCCGATGTAAATAGTGCGTAAGTTTGTCTTCTGTGCACCAAGTAAAGTAATCAAATTGCAAATAACATCTCTATTTGTTTACACCATTGAAATTTAATATTGCCACAATTAATTAGATCTCTAATAAAAGGAAATGGGTTCATCTACGAATGATCTGTTACAGATCGAAATATTTAATTGCAATGGCATGTGTTTCTTTATATTATGTAGTATGATTTATATTTAGTTATAGTTCTAATTAAACTAGAATACAATTTGATCAAAACATATTTTTATGTGACGATGTCTTCATGATGATTGTTCTTTAAAGTATAACATTATGCAGAGAACAGTTTGATATTTTATACTGACAATCACATAGAAAGATTTTTTGGTCTCTGGATGTTGAGTTTTATACATCAGGGCTTCCAAATTTTTAATAATTATAAAATCGTAAAGGGTGTCTAGTTTTGTAAATCTGTCTTCTGTCACTAGATTTTTATGTTTAATGTATCGTTATTTTAAAGAGTACTTTTTGGTAAGCTAAGGAATAAAATATTAAGATTACTTGTTTTTATGTGCTTATTTTTATTGTTCTATTTTTAAACTTACTGTCATGATCATAATGACAATCATCATCTTCTCTATTATCATTACTGTTGTCATCGTAATCAATAAGCAGCTTTCGATTTGGAAGACGCGGCGTTCTACGACGGACAGTGGAGCGTGAAACCGTACTGCGCATGCGAATACATGGAGAAGTCGTTCGTTGTGTGGATTTGACAACGGGCTTTAAGCGATTTGGCGTTGTGTTGACTACGGCAACGTGAGTTTTATAAATATGCGCTCGCTGGGGGCGCCTGCATAAGTAATCACACGATACGAGGGAGTGCGTCATCCTGTAAATCGAAACAGCTTTACTGTTGAGAATGGGAAGTGTGTAGTACGACATTCATGGTTGACTGAATTCCCCACCGCAGCTTCCCGCGTTGCCCATTTCAAAAGCTCACTAATAGGTACACTTAGGACATCAATGGTCATTATCTGCCACAATTCTCTGGCTGCTGTGAGAATATCCAGTGCTATTCCCGTCTAATTCCATGACCCTCCAATTCTAGTCTACTTTTTCAAAGAACAAAACAACTACCTTCAATATTTGTACACAAATCTAACACTCTAATTTGAAACCGAACTCCAAAACCACCCCAAATTTTCAGACCCCAAAAGTGGTCTCAAATTGGAGCACAAACTATACTTTCCTTATACGGTAATTCTAATTCTTATTGGCTACCTTATTTTGAAGACATCCTTTTGACAAGAAACATGCTGTACAACAACAACAAAAAAATTACATAATGCACTTAAAATTCAACAATTCTACTTTCTATAGGAAGGTAATCAAAATGTAAATGAAAGTTAGCAATCATCAACACTTCGGATGAGGATGGTAGAGTCATACAAAAGTAATTTGTTCCGTTGTATTGGCAATCATCTCCCAACTGATGCGCATTCAATTGTACCTATAAATAATCAATAACACGTCAAAAGAAGTACTTCTGCTTATTTTACATCTTGGCAGTCCTAAAAATTACAAGATTAATATTTTATAGGTACTATTTTCTTCACATCCATACAATGATAAAATAATACAAGAATAATAAGAACACAAATAGACAAGAAAACATAAGGACCAAATTATATAGAATTTATGTAGAAGTGTGTGGTGCAGGGTGTAAGGCGTTGGACTTTCAATCGGAAGGTCGGGGGTTTGAGACCCATGCTCATCACACTGCCGGTGTTTTTTTTTTATCCTTGTTCACCTCTCTTCACCCAGGAGTACAAATAAGTAGCTGGTAGGAGGTGAATGATTTGGAATGAAATTATTAGTGCAGATAACGCGCATAACTAGGAATTCTCACCAGTTAGTGGAGGAGGTTGCATGTTGTGCATGATGGATTCTGTATCCAATGACCAGGGAAAAAGGTGCCTTGAGCAATTTTCTGATCTTAATGAAATAGCGCTATGTAAATGTCACATTATTATTATTATTATATGTGCACTATATAAATCTTATAAGAAAAATAAATAAATATATGTTCAAAAAAAAATAGAAAAAGGTTTACTTTTGGAACATCTAATTTTACTGTTATTCCTGACCTGCACCCAAAAGTTGTGTCTGGAAGTGTATGATTTCACTGAGATACAAGATACAAGATAACTTTATTGTCCAAAAGGAAATTACATTTGGATATTACATTGCATGAACAATTTTTAAAAGTCAAACATAAAAAGCATGCTAGATATCAATACTGACAAAGTCTATACACACATAGATAATGCATTTGAGACAACCAACCATTAAGGATGTTTTTTTTCGTCTTTCGTGGATGTTTTTTTTACTTCATTTTAATCATTCTTTTTTTCTTTTATAACATATATGGCCTTGGATGAAAAAGACGCTTGTTATTGAAGTATAAAAATAATGTACCTCTATTAATAATGAAGTATTGTGAAACACAAGTAATAAAAAAGTGTGTATTACGACGTTCATGGTTGACTGAATTCCCCACCGCAGCTTCCCTCGTTGCCCATTTCAAAAGCTCACTAATAGGTACGCTTAGGACATCAATGGTCATTATCTGCCACGATTCTCTGGCTGCTGTGTGAATATCCAGTGCTATTTGGAATGTTAATTTTCACCAAAACATTCCCTGTGGCGGATGCAGGATTTGGCGGTAGGGGGTGTATGAGAATCCACACCAACTCAGCTCCACCATGGTTGTTGCTGAGGTGAGACAATTTCAGAATATGGACCCCAAGGTGCCCGGAAATTGCACTCCCATACTTTGAAAATCTTACCTGTACTATTTTTTTTAATACAATGTGGGGGGGGGGGG
>NW_022685291.1:1793413-1796745 GCF_011630105.1 Anneissia japonica
CTCAAATTCCAGCCTCTGCAAAATTCTCTTTGGTAAAATTACTCAAGCCACACATCAACATACTCTGCCTCTATGTCACTCATTTATCCAGTTTTATACAGTGCCCCCTCAAATTTAAAACCCATCTAATTCTGTGACCCTCCAATTCTAGTCCACTTTTTCAAAGAACAAAACAACTACCTTCAATATTTGTACACAAATCTAACACTCTAATTTGAAACCGAACTCCAAAACCACCCCAAATTTTCAGACCCCAAAAGTGGTCTCAAATTGGAGCGCAAACTATACTTTCCTTATACGGTAATTATTATTCTTATTGGCTACCTTATTTTGAAGACATCCTTTTGACAAGAAACATGCTGTACAACAAAAAAAAATTACATAATGCACTTAAAATTCAACAATTCTACTTTCTATAGGAAGATTCTTTTTTTCTTTTATAACATATTTGGCCTTGGATGAAAAACACGCTTGTTATTTAAGTACAAAAATAATGTATATTACCTCTATTAATAATGAAGTATTGTGAAACACAAGTAAAAAAAAGCCTGATTTTTTTTTCCACTGCCTCTTAAGGATATTATTTAAAATTTTGAATATTAAGCTGAAAGAAAGTTATGAATTTCAATTAAATTATTTTATTACATATTGTTTGATTACCAGTATTAAAAAAAAATGAATCAACTATTTCTAGACTAATTGTTAATTACTTGTATGCCTATTTGTGTAGATCATTACATATGCATTGTTGCATACAACATCAAATCATTTGCCTGCATCACTGCATACATGATACATTAACATGTACTGCATTTATGCATAACACCTTTATTACATGTATAATTCTTTATTTGTCCTCATTAAACTTGGAAATTAAAAACATGGGCTGGGCTCCCAAGGAACCCATGGCAATTGCTCAACTTCAACCACAATATAAAGACAGATACATACAGATACAAACATGACTAAATCCCCTCTCCCACCTAGGTTGATTTCATCCAAGAGTCCCACGAGTTGTACGAGTTAAAAACTTGTGAAACTCGTGATTTAATTCACTTGGGAAAGGAACAAGGAACACAAGTTCAGAGCTGCTCAAGTAGGTACAATTTCTCCCTGAGCTTCCCGAATCGTCTTATGAGTTTTTGTCAAGCTAAACTCTCAATCTGAGGGTTATTTCGACCAGATTTCAATAAAAGCTAGGCTCTAGAGAAAACATTTTGGATATGTCGTACAACTGATTTTTTTAGAACAATCAACCAATCACTCAACACATGAAAATATTCTCCCCATTGCACAAATACAACACCTAAAACCTAAAAATAGATCCTTGTGATGTAGGTCGGAGCTGGGGAAAGGGTTTGGGAGAGTGTTCCTCCTCCCAAATGAGATTTTTTTAAGAATAGGAACCTTTGGATGGCCAGAAATGACACGCTCTGATTGTGACAGACATGTGTTGGCTTGGGCCTATTTTTATGTATGTTATGGCCTGACTGCCCGACAAGCTCTGTCCGATGGGGGTCTTGACCTGTCCGGTGGGGGGTCTTAAGCCCCCCCCTGTATAGCTGGCGCCGCCACTGTCTCTGACAATCTAGTCGCATGCAATATAGGCTAGTTTATATCACACAATGCCTCTGCGGTCAATGGGAAACTAAAAGCCAATACTTACTTAATAAGAACTTCAGATATTTAATATATTTAGCTTAGCACAGGAAGAATTATATATTAGTGTACAATGCTTAGACTTTGGTTGAAACATACATATTCCAATATTCATAAATGAAATTAGTGAAGTGAGAAAATGTGGGAAATTAATAATCAACAGATTAAAATGATTTAAAATTTTATGAGACTTTCATAAAAATACTGTAGGCCTACAGTAAAAAAATACTACCACTTTAATTAAACTGATTAAAATTATGAAAATCCTTCCTGTCTACTTTATAGTCTTGAATCATTGGGAACCTTGCCATCTGTCACGTCTATAACAGGTTAGTAAGCTGAGTGTTTTATTTCAATTAATGTTTTATGGTGGAGCTACCTTAGATAATAAGAAACTTACCAATCCTGTTGTGAGAGGTGTCAAGCAGCAGATCTCCGGGACAGGCCAGGCCAGGAGAAAGCCCCTTGTACCTCCAAAAAATGGGAATTTTTTCCATTTTACAACATTTTACAAGGCTTTCAGAGTCAATGACCAAATAATTGGTAAGTCAAGGGGATAATCTCCTGGTAGCTACATAAAATGGGTAATTTTTACCATTTTACAGGGGCCCACAGTGTCAAGGAGCAATTCACTAGTAAACAGGGCCTAGGGCCTCCAAAAATAATGAGAGAATTAAAGAAAAGAAATTATAAAAAGGGGAGCATGGAATGATGGTACTCGAAAACAAGCTAATTTTCATTTTTGTGTCTATGGTCTAGCAATTCTAAACAAAAATCATAAGCATCACCATCACTTCCGCTCGCACCTACCCACCCACCCCTCTTTCTGGGTGCTTTGCATATCGTGTGGGCCCCCCTACCCAGATTTTCCTCTGGATATGCCCCTGAGCCCAACAACTCTTCAAAAAGGAAGGTAATTTTAATTATATTAACTTGTTTTTTAACATTTAATGTGTCATGGTAGGGAAATATATATTTGAATTTGATCTGTGCAAGTGGTTGTCATTTTCAAATACTAATAAGAACTACTTTAGAAAAAGGTTTACGTACCTGTAATTAAACCTTTAAATTACTTATATATCTGGTAACTGCAATAAAGTGCATTGTATATATTTGTTGTTTAATGAACACGATACAAAATACAATAAAGAGCAATGTTGCCATGGGACACGGGTAATTATACCTTGATGAAACCCTATAGTGATGCATGTGGTGATACAATTTCTCTATTGTTTCCATTATGTTATGTTTATGGTAGAGCTGAAAACATTGCCTGAATTTGTTGTGTTAATCATATGCAATTGACAGTACACATTGTTGTATCGATTATTGACATGGGAGATGGTGGGGACATGAATGTTAAGTTGGGAGGGGTTAGATGATGATTATGTTAGGGGCTTTCGCTGGGAAAATAAGGTTTTTTTGTTTTGCCAAGCTAATTTCTGATTTCCAATGTTTCTGGAGGTAATTATTTTGTGGGAGGGGGCATGCATGCACACCAAGTTCCCATATATAGGCCTTTGCCATATTTTTTTTGTGTTTATATATTAAACTTTACAAAAAAACAAAAACAAAGTAAGCCAAAAAGTAGATTGAAACATAGGAAATCAAAATGTGAAGAATTAAGTAGGGCTTTTTACAATAACACAATAAGTGTACAATCAAAGTATATA
>NW_022685291.1:1797947-1805368 GCF_011630105.1 Anneissia japonica
GTACTGTTGTACATAAAAACAATTTGCGTTAACATCTCCGGCCACCTCCTCCTTTCGGCTGGCTTAATAGCTCGTAACAAACCACACAACGTCTTGTTAAACCTTTCGGTTTGCCCATTACCTGCAGGATGGTATCCAGAGGTTCTTGACTTTACAATCCCATATAGCTTGCATAACTCTTTAATTAGATGGCTTTCGAAATTCTTCCCTTGATCAGAATGTATCCTGTCTGGGACACCATAACACGCTAACCAGTTATCCCTAAGTGCTATTGCAACACCTGTCTCTTATACACATCTGGGTCTATGTTGACTTGCAAGAGAGGTTAGAACTCGAATTATACTCAGTGGACGTTATGCAGTTCCTTGTTATGTTTTATTATTGTATATCACAATCAATCAAATATACAAAATGTGCTGAACTCTATGATGTAAACATAAAACGTTTACTCTCTATCTTTCTATCTCGGTCTCTTTCTCTGTCTCCTCTACATCTCCTTATCTGTGTCCTTTTCTGTGTCCTCCTCTCTAATAATTTCATTCTCTCATATATATATATATGGGACCAAAGGGGAGGAGCTATATAGATTCCAAGAAGATGGTTAAAGACACATCATTGACTCATCAACTACCTGTTTAAGACTCATTAACTACCTGGGTGAATAACCTTAGTTACTTCCTGAAGTTGACCATAACTCCCCGTGGGAAGTGCATAAAATATTGACATATTATCAATTATTTTCTATTTTGTATAGAATTTTTTTCTGTAATCATATTGAAATTGGTACATTTAATACTGAATTAGGTTAATTTTGCTGGTGTTATGCTGGTCTTCATGATTAGCAACAAACATATGTATGCTCAGGTTCATTAAAAATATGCCATTTGCAAAATAAATTAGGACTGTAACAGAGCAAGGTCCATCGTTACCAAATGATCTACAGCCTACGGATCAATTCTCAGTCAATGAACTCCTTCCTCTCAAGTCTTAATATCACTGTTCATCATTACACGTTGTCGACAACAATTGGTATAAGCCAGTCTAACACCTTCAGAGATTTCAGTTGCTGCATTCCTGGTGATGTAACATTCACAATCATATAGTGGAGAGGGTACGCATGCCCCACATCAGGAAAGGTGCTCCCCGTGTGGGGATCAATAGACTATCAACAATGATGATGATGATAATGCTGATGATGATGATTTCATTAAAGTAATGCTTTACGCAACAATTAAAAAGAAAAAAAAAACAATAAAACTAATACAATTATATAAATGAAAATTTTGATAGCTAGTGGTGGCACAAGCAGGGAGTACAATACCCCTCATTGGACAGGCCACACCCCACCTGCCTCCTCCCCACCCCCAGCCATGGCTTTTTCGACCCAAAAATTACTTTAAAATCCCTGTAAATTTACTCTAGGAATATTTTCTACAAAAGCTTCTCCTCTGGACCAGCTGGCCTCTACTGGAGAATTGTCATTGTCGACAGCTTCACCCCGCATCCCACTGAATGTATTTGTCAATGAGGATAATTGTTCCTGCATACAGCCATGTTGTCTTCCACCATGTCATTGCACTGTTGAATCGATCAGCAGCCAATAGTCAGGGATACTGATAATCTATTTATACAAGCATTTTATTCTGAGCATTAATTGAAATTAGCTTTGGAGCAGTAACGATCCATTCATGTCGTGGGTGAAACGTCAAGTCAAAGAATGAACTAAGACCAAAGTAACGTGGTATCAACGTTTATTAACTGTAACATATTTTTAGAAAACAAAGAACCCCTGAAATAATAATCAGAGAAACAAAACAATTAGTGTACATCACTCCATGAAGCATACCTCGGTCATAATCATATCCAAAGCTTCAGGAAAACAATAAAATTCTAAAAACATCATACTTGATCATCTTCGTCCGAGGAATTATCGGAACTCTCATCAGATTCTGGTTCTTGAACACTGAATTCGGTGTGTATAAGAGACAGACCTTAGTTACTTCCTGAAGTTGACCATAACTCCCCGTGGGAAGTGCATAAAATATTGACATATTATCAATTATTTTCTATTTTGTATAGAATTTTTTTCTGTAATCATATTGAAATTGGTACATTTAATACTGAATTAGGTTAATTTTGCTGGTGTTATGCTGGTCTTCATGATTAGCAACAAACATATGTATGCTCAGGTTCATTAAAAATATGCCATTTGCAAAATAAATTAGGACTGTAACAGAGCAAGGTCCATCGTCGAGTTACTCTAGCCTAGGCCTAGCATTATACAGTAGTTGATTTGATCGTCAAACCGTCATCTTAAACTCAGGGTTGAGAGTAAATAAATCACAGAGATATTATTATTAACACACAAACTATGATCATCAATAAAACAGTCGTAATTGATTCTTAGTGAAATACATGAAATTAACAACGTACCAGTAAATAACTCGAACGAAAACTTGAAAGTGTAAGTTTAGCTTTCTTTACACTTCACAGACACGGCATAACAACGTCTTGTCTCTAGCTCAGCAGACACTCGTGTAAGCGTCTTAATTACAATTATTACAGTACAGTGCAATGACCGCAGAACAAAGACGCTAACATAAAAATAAACATCCGCGATTGTTTACACCGTAAGTTAAAACAAGGAAAAATATTATTTACAAAAAAAGTAGTTCTAATAAAATAAATCGCTAAAATTCAGTTCCTGACATCTTCCCTGTTTTTGATTCTTTCGTCCCGAAAGACAAACTGCACCCGGCTATAAACATTTAACGTCTGACAGATTTGGGAAGATGATTGATATTACTATGAAGCCCTTTATTTTGTCTTGCAGATCGTCGTACTTCTGGATAGTTCACATTTCCTAATTCTAACCATACTTGATCATCTTCGTCTGAAGAATCATCGGAACTCTCATCAGATTCTGGTTCTTGAACACTGAATTCGGTCTCGGACTCATTGTCTGGTTCAGATTCATAATCCCTTGGATCTGATATTAATCTCCTCCTGTTTACCCACTTAGATACTCCACCGTTACTGGGTCGAATCTGATAACGTCACCTTCTTGATTTATTCCTGTAACCGTGTAAGATAGCTCTTCATACTTATTGGCTAACTTGTGACGTCCGTCGAAACATTCTCTCTTCAATAGAACTCTGCTGCCAATTTCAAACTGTGTGCAATTTGTTGGTGTACGTCGTCTCTCTTCTCTGTCAGCTGCGGCACGTAAACGGGTACTTACAATTTCAGCTGCTCTATTCATTACTTGTGATTGTCGGGCAATGTAATCTTCATTCCAGTCGGCATCAGAATTGTCTAAGTAGTGGTCTATTGGTAGCTTAGGCTCTCGTCCCATCATCAATAGATATGGAGTAACACCGGTTACAGAGTGGGGAGTACTGTTGTACATAAAAACAATTTGCGTTAACATCTCCGGCCACCTCCTCCTTTCGGCTGGCTTAATAGCTCGTAACAAACCACACAACGTCTTGTTAAACCTTTCGGTTTGCCCATTACCTGCAGGATGGTATCCAGAGGTTCTTGACTTTACAATCCCATATAGCTTGCATAACTCTTTAATTAGATGGCTTTCGAAATTCTTCCCTTGATCAGAATGTATCCTGTCTGGGACACCATAACACGCTAACCAGTTATCCCTAAGTGCTATTGCAACACCACGTGCTGATTGGTCTCTACAGGCAACAGCAACTGCAAACTTTGAATAGGCGTCTGTAATAACTAGTACGTCTTCGAAACCTCCCTTTCCCCTGTCCAACTTGAGGAAATCCACGGCAACTAATTCTAGAGGACGAAAAGCAAGCAAGTGGCGTAAAGGTGGACGAATAGATGGGACAGGAGTCTTACTCACTGCGCAACGAAAGCACTTCTTGATATGGTTTTTCACGTCCATTCTGATTCCGGGCCAATAGCATCTGGGTTGTAACAGTCCTAAAGTTCTTGATACACCTTGGTGTCCCCATTGGTCGTGGGCTAACTTCAACATCTCGCCACGCATGCTTTCAGGGACAGCATACTGCTTAGTACCACCATGCACCTATACAACACGCCTTCTTCTTTGGTCAGGTTGTTCCACTCTCTCACCCAACTCTTCACCTCACTTATGGATTTGTCGTAGTCGTCTCCAGGTGTCCAACCATTATCTATAAGTCTGAACACTTGACTCAACACTGGGGATTCAAGTTGAAATTGATGTAATTGCTGCTTGCAATAAGATGGGAAAACAGATGAATGGCCCTCATTCACGATTACAGCACGAACCTTGACCACAGACTGCAACTCTTCTTTGGGGAGTTTTCCCACTGCACAGCTAAGTACTTCTGTGGTTGGAACCGTCCTACTTAATGCGTCCGCACACTTGTTGTCTTTGCCAGGTTTATATTTAACTTCAATATTAAATGTAGCAAGTTGCGCGACCCATCTATGCTCTGTAGCGCCAAGTTTTGCTGTCTCTAGGTGTACTAGTGGGTTATGATCGGTGTAGATGATGCACTTGTTGTTAAGGATGTATGAGCTGAATTTCTCTGTAACTGCCCACTTTAACGCCAACAACTCCACTTTAAAACTTGACAGATCATGGTAATTTCTCTCTGGGCCCCTCAGTCCTCTGCTCGCATAAGCTATCGGGTGAACTTTACCTCCAGCATCTTTCTGCATCAAGCATGCTCCTAGCCCTCTGAATGAAGCGTCTACTTCTAAAATGAACTCATCATTAAAATTGGGATAGGCTAAGACAGGAGTAGTACACAGCTTTAACCTGAGTTTCTCAAACGCTTCATTTTCTTCATCGCTCCAAACAAAGTTCCCTGTTTTTGTGTTTGTGTTGTTGCTTCTAGTCTTTGCTACTAGGGCGTGGAGAGGCGAGGCAATCTTGGAAAATCCGTCAATGAATCTTCTATAGTAGGATGCTAATCCTAAAAACGAACTTAATTCACGTCCAGATGTAGGGGTAGGCCACTCTTTAATTCTCTGCACCTTCTCTTCCGACACTTTAACGCCTTGCGCGTTGACCACATGTCCTAGGTATTCAACTTCACTCTGCAACATCTTACATTTCTTGCCCTTCAATTTTAATCCGAACTGTGCCAGTCGTTGTAACACTTTCTCAAGTCGAGTCATGTGTTCATCCAGTGTTGAGGAGAAAATTAGTATGTCGTCTAAATATAACACTAAATCTACCAGATTCATATCAGCAAATATGTAAACCATTATTCTCTGGAAGGTGTTTGCGGCATTACTTAACCCTTGCGGCATCCTTGTAAACTCGTAGAGGCCCCATGGCACTCTAAATGCAGTTTTGTCAATAGACTCTGTATCCATTGTGACTTGATAATAACCATGCGCTAAATCTAAAGTCGTAAAGTAAGCTGACCCACCTAGTATATCAAGAACCTCTTCAATCCTCGGCAGTGGAAACGAGTCTTTTATCGTCACAGCATTAAGCTTCCTATAGTCCACACAAAGTCGAAGGGACCCGTCTTTCTTCGTTACAATTACCACTGGGCTGGCATAGGCACTCTTGGAAGGTCGGATAATGTTTTGGTCTACCATCTCTTGAATCATGGTTTTTACCTCAGGAACTCGAGCAGGATGTATTCGTCTGAACGGTTGACGAAGAGTTTGGTCAGAGGTAACAGTGATTGAGTGAGGAATAATGTCGCATTTTCCTACATCATACGTACCCTTAGAAAAAGCATCAGAATACTTATTTACACAAGTAGTCACCTTTAACCTTTCTTCATCCTTCAGATGGCTTAGATCAAGTCCTGGGGCTGTTTCTTCGAGTTTCACTTGAGTCACACCATCTACCCTTGACAGCTTGCTACCAGGTTGGGTTAAAACTTCATTGACATGGACTTCATAGCCGCCAGTAACTTCCACTAATTCTGCAATCTGTGATCGCTTCACCGCTGAAACTTCACCAATAGTAGAGTCCTTCTTTATGGTAACATCCTTCATTTCGGTGTTAGTAAGCATCACCTTCACTACGCCGTCATTGATTATATCACACCCTTCCACTACTTCTATTGGCGATTTGTTGTGTGTTGGACTGATTAGCACATCACCAGTGACATTACTAGCATGACACAGGATTCTTCTCACACTACACGCAGGAACGGTGACATCTTCTGCTATCTTTAACTCAGAAACCCTAGTCATTGCTGACTCATCTGCACTTGCAGCGGCACCATCAGCGCTGTCTAACAACAGTCTTCTTACGAACGTCCAAGCGAAGCTGTCTTGTTGTGGAACATCTAATCCGGCTAAAACTCTTAAATTGTTACACCCTAGCAAGATTGGATGATTCTCACCTCGATTACTTGAACTTCCTTTAGTGACCAGAAAACTAGCATTGACGGTATGTTTGCCATATTTCATCGGTAGTTCGACATAGCCTTGTACACCTATCGGCTCACCATTAGCTCCTACTATCGTCAAATATGTTGCTTCAGGATTCTGACCGTCTAGTTTTGGCCTCAGATACCGGTCATATACAGCGGCTGGGATGAGGGATGTTTCTGCCCCAGTGTCTATCACACAACCTAGTTCAACACCAGCTAAGGTAATCTTTGCTGTAGGACTGTTAGCGACTAATTTCGAAATAGGCTCTTGCGGGTTACTTCCTGATACACGACCAACAGATACCTCACCGGTTTGGTTTTGGTTACTTTCACTTGCCAGAGCAGGGCAATCCCTCCTAAAATGGCCGCTCTGCTTACAATTCAAGCACTTAAAGGAACCCTTACAATTCCCTTTCGTATGCCCAGTCTCCAAACACTTATAACAGGTTAGTTGTCTTCTAGGTCTATCATTCTGTCTACTTAGTTGAGCTTTCATTTCTTGCAGCTGGACTTTTAATGCTTCAATCTCACTTCGGCTAGAGTCGCCTACTACCTCATGAACTTGCACCCTTCTCTTAGTGGTTTCTTGATTTTGGAAGTACTCTAGTGCCTCTTCTCTCATCTCTTGGAAGCTCCTACCTTTATTTGACATCTCAATTCTTCGTAGTTCACGCTGCATCCACACTTCTCTTGCTCCACTTGCAAACCTCTCCTTTAGAGCGTTGTCTTTCAAGCTTTCCAGAGCTGTCCTCTCGTTGTCCGTAGATGTAGCCTTCACCATTCGTTGATACAATCGCATCAATACCCTGCTGTAATCTCCGAGCGACTCTCCATCTAGCTGACTTCGGCTATGAAATGCTCTACTTAACGACTGCACGGTACTCACCGGCGCAAATAGAGCTTCTAGCTTGCTGACCGCTTGGTCGTAATTCTTCTTCACAGCATCATCATGGCACATCAATTCGTCTTTTGCAGCTCCACCCAGGTGGGCTAGAAGTGAACTTGCTTTGGCTTCACCCGTCAAGTTGTAATGATCAGCATAAGTGTTGAAGTCATCTAACC